>NC_085000.1:13355128-13372628 GCF_963854185.1 Sardina pilchardus | reverse complement strand
ACTTCATCTGGATCTCTGTGTCCCTCTTTCCATCTCTCTCCTCCTCCTCCTCCTTTCCTCTCCTCCTCTCCTCTCCTCCTCCCCTCCTCTCTCTCCTCCTTTCCTCTCCTCCTCCTCTCCTCTCCTCCTCCCCTCCTCTCCCTCCTCCTCTCCTCCTTTCCTCTCCTCCTCTCCTCTTCCTCTTCTCCCCTTCCTCTCCCCCTCCTCCTCTCCTCCTCTCCCCCTCCTCTCCCCCTCCTCTCCTCCTCCTCTCTCTCCTCTGTAGTTCCAGTCCCATCAGATCTTCCACGTGCTGGTGGTGGCGGCCGCCTTCATCCACTTCTACGGCGTGTCCAACCTGCAGGAGTTCCGCTACGGCCTGAGTGGGGGCTGCACGGACGACTCCCTGCTCTGACCGCTCAACAACAGCAGCACTTCCTGCTTCCTGCTTCCTTCTCCCACCACACCTCACTTTCTGTCATGTTACCATGGAGATGGTGCCACCCTGATCACCTCACCCAGCCAGTGCCCTACACACTCTGACAAGATTCACAAGGGAAATAAGTGTGTGTGCGTGCGTCTGTGTGTACGTGAGTGTATGTCTGTACATGTGTGCATGTGTGTGTGTTCGATGTGAACGTGTGTGTGTGTGTGTGTGTGTGTGTGTGTGTGTGTGTGTGTGTGTGTGTGTGTGTGTGTGTGTGTGTGTGTGTGTGTGTGTGTGTACATGTGTGCGTGAGTGTATGTGTGTACATGTGAGTGTGTGTGTGTGTGTGTGTGTGTGTGTGTGTGTGTGTGTGTGTGTGTGTGTGTGTGTGTGTGTGTGTGTGTGTTAACTGTCAACCCTCTGAGGAACCTCAGAAAGCTTCACTTCTGTTTGATGAGAGTGTATTATGTCTTTGACAGAACAATTACAAGAAACACTGAATCATTCAAACTCTGTAATTGAGATACTTGAAGTGCTCAGTATATTCATATAAACAGATGACATGTTCTCTCTATTGAGTGTGTTATGGCTTTTATTGGTGAAGCATGGTGTGTGTGTGTGTGTGTGTGTGTGTGTGTGTGTGTGTGTGTGTGTGTGTGTGTGTGTGTGTGTGTGTGTGTGTGTTACCATGACTGGCAACACGGGGGACACATAAAGTAACATCCTGTAAGGTGTCTCAATATACAGAATTAATTAACTGGGAGGTGAAAACTCAAGACTGTTTCGCATTGGGGAGGTTTTTGCCTCAGTCTCCTCCATTATTTCTGCAGATCAGGACACCTTGGTTGATACCTTACATAAATCCTCATGTCATGGGGTTCATGCCCTAAAGATTCTGACCCTTGGCTCCCAGACTATGATAAGCAAAGCATATTGTCATGGTTATATAGGTAAGAGGCTATATTTAACTGTGTGATAAATTTTTTGCTAATTTGAGGGGGGAAATTATGAGATTTTTGATAAGTATTTAAGTATTTTAAATACTCTAAATACAACCCCTCAAAGTATTTTGTTACAAAGTACATTTGATTTTTTCCAATCCTGCAAAATACAAATTACAAAATACACTAAAGTAATTAAATACGTATTTAAAATACATATAATTGAAATACTGCCCATGTCTGTGCACCTCAATAGTGTGACTAAGATTGTAAACGAAAAACTCCCAAGAAAACTGAGATTGAATCTGACCTTTATCTCTTGGTTATCTCCAACTCACTGACTAGGATGTATACTGTAAATTGTAACGTGAGATTATTTATCATTTAGCTTGTAGTTTGTGGCAGTTCCTTTTCTGAGTTGTTTTGAAGGGTGTGTCAGAGCTTATCAGAGCTGTTTAGGATACCAGTGAATCACGGCCCCTTTATTAGTGAGCTGAGAAGTAGCCAGATGAGAGGTCATCACCATGCAGGAAGGAGGAGCGAGGCGGTGTTGCCCTGGAGGAGAGGGGAATAGAGGAGATGGTGTCCTGGAGGAAAAGGGGAATAAAGGCGGTGTTGCCCTGGAGGAAAGGAGTGGTGTGGTCTGGGCGGGGGGGGGGGGGGGGGGGGGGGGGTGATCATTCATCAGGCTATTCACTGGATGTCAGGTTTTTTTTTTTACAATAGCAGGCATCAGAAAGATGTTTTCAAAATACAATAAATTCAGAGGTGGAAAAATCCAGCTTCAGTTCAGAAAGTAAAAGTCTTACCACATATCTGTGCCCACCATTCACTTAAACCAGCTGATTCTAACTAGCACAGCTGCTTAGTCAGAGAGCCAGAGATATTAGAAAGCTCAATGTCTGTCGAGTTCTATTATTAGCCTAGGCTATTAGGTGGCATCACTGATCTATAAAGAACCTTCAAAGAACCTTTATAGATCACTGGGTGGCATAGCCTACCTAAATGTAAACCTTCTAATAGAAGAGCTGTACAGTTTTATTCTCTTAACAAAACAGCTCTTGTTGTAGGGGGTTTACCGCTTACTCTGAGTTAACTTACCCAGGTTTGTCACTAAACCACATACTTGTAATACCTCCCCCCCTGAAATACCAGTAGGCTACAGTCAGTACATGGACTTTTACTTTCTGAAGCTGGACTTTATCACCTCTGAGTAAATTATAGTCCAAAATCTTCACATTGAAGACTTTGCATTTAATGCATGAGGTATAATTAGTGGAATAACCACTTTTTTCTTTTACAAATCGATAAGTAACTTGTCATTCACTCTGAACATTCCATGTTTTCCTTTGGAGTTGTTTGTTTTAGTGACTTTGCAACAATGTTTCTTTTTAATGGGAAGGAACGCTGTGCGCGTTCTCGTCGCAAGCGCGCTGCTGTGCTGATGACGTCGGTGTATGTTTTCCTTGAGAGTAGCTTGCTTGCTTTGCTGCTGCCAGACTCTCGTGGATGTGAGCTAGCCAAACCCAAGGATACACCTTTTCTGCTATTCAAGCGAGAGTTGTACAGAAGTTGACAATTGTTTCTCTCACATGCTGGCAAGCACTACAATCCGACTGCCCCACGTATTTAACCTGACCATCCGACAAACACAGTCGCTGAGGTGAAGGGGTCTTGCTGGAATATGAAGCGCCATCGTGGGCAAGAGTAGCACCAAATCCCTGAGTGTCTTCATCGTAATTAGCGGGTGGGTCATCATTCTAAAACTTGACGATATGCTGCAGCGATATTGCTCAGATAGCAATACTAGGAGAGTGGACATTTTTACGATTTCATTTGTACACGGCGACTTGTTTAGCTGCATGTCATTTGCTCACAGCCAACTAGCTAGCCAGTTATCCTAGCTAAACATGCTAACTCCAGGCAGTGTTGTTTGTAAAGGCAAGGTAGCATGGTGACGACAGTAGCATAGTACATAGCACAGGTGGTTAAATGTTAAATGTATTTGTGGTGTAGGGGGGTCACATGTGGAGAATATGTCCTTCAGTTCATTTATCTACCAAGTCAGGATATCCGTGTGCTTTTGCCAGCCCAGTTAGATAACTTACAGGCTGTGTACTGTATGTGTGGTATGCCTTGCCAGCTAGGACTGCTAGCTTGTGCCCCTAACTGTTGACGTTACTCTAGACACGCACACCGGTGTCGTAGAGCTTCTGGAATAACGACACATTTTGCTACTGTGCGACTCTTGCGACTCAATATTGCCTCATCCAGAGTATGGATGGGCCTTAGTCGGATTGTGGTGTGCATATCAATGTTGTCATGAATCTGACATTCGCGACTGATTTCTCTCCCAACTCCCCTTCCCTCCGTCTGCAGGCGATGCGAGTCAAACCGCTCAGTGACACGAGCTGGCGCTGCAGTTGTCATGATGTAAGGTTGGCACCGAATTTCAGTTGTGCTGGCAGGGCGGGCGGTCGGGTGGGAGGCAGAACAATAGAGCGAACAGACAGACTAGGGCTTGTTTGGTGTTTACGTGTCTGGCACTTAGAACGGACTGTCAGTGTTTGATGGTACATCTGAGCACCGCTGTGCGGTAGTGGATTGGGTGGTGTGTTGTTCCAGGCTGAACGGTATGGAGAACAAGAAAAGAGGGTAAACACACGACGAGGGAGAATCTGCTAGCTCTGTGTAATGCTGTGACCCAGTTACTGTGTGGCTGTGACTTGACTCAGTGCTGTGTGTGTGTGTGTGTGTGTGTGTGTGTGTGTGTGTGGTGCTGTAACAGGGCCGTATGGGATCTGGTGTTTGAGTGTGTGGTGACTCAGTCATCACAGTGTGTTACCCCCCTCCTGTAGGTGAGCGGAGGCCGGTTCCTCATTGGCTGCTTGGTTCGCTGTTTTCTTCCTGTCCTGCCGAGACCCTCCAGCACCCTGGCGAGCCCACCCGCCATCGCCATGGCGCCCAAGGACATCATGACGAACTCTCATGCCAAGTCTATCCTGAACGCCATGAACTCGCTGCGGAAGAGCAACACGCTGTGTGACATCACGCTGCGCGTCGAAAGTGCCGACTTCCCCGCCCACCGCATCGTCCTGGCAGCCTGCAGCGACTACTTCTGCGCCATGTTCACCAGCGAGGTAAGACACACACACACACACACACACACACATACAGTACATACATACATACACACTCTCTCATACACACACACACCCTCTCTCATTCACACACACACACACACACACACACACACACACTCTCTCTCATTCACACACACACATACACACTCTCATTCACACACACACACACTCTCTCTCATTCACACACACACATACACACTCTCATTCACACACACACACTCTCTCATACACACTCTCTCTCATTCACACACACACACACACACATACACACTCTCATTCACACACACACACACACACACACACACACACACACATACACACTATCATTCACACACACACACACACACACACACACACACACTCTCTCTCCTTCACACACACACACACACACACACACACACACTCTCTCTCATTCACAAACACACATACACACACACACACACATACACACTCTCTCATACACACACACACATACACATACACATACACACTCTCATTCACACACACACACACACACACACACACACATTGTCATTCACACTCATTCTCTTTCTCAGAATCTGTTGTTCTCCCTTCATATGTGTTCTCAGCATCTTTCTCAAAGTCGAAAATCACTCTCCCTCTCTCTCTTTCTTCCTCTCTCTTTCTTTCCCTCCCTCTCTCTTTCTTGCATCCTCCCTCGATTCCACACCTATCCAGAATATACCTGCGGCCCTGTGAACGCTAACGTTAACATTTTGAACAAAACGGATCATACTTATAGAAGAAGTCCTGCACACTGTCCATTACGCATGCAACAAACACTTATCACAACGTTTCGGCCATGTAAACCTTCCTCAGGTGAACTGGGACCGAATTCTGGACGTAGAGGGACCGGCACATTGTGTCACCAAATGTTTGTTGCATGTGTAATGTACAGTGTGCGGAACTTCTTCTGTAAGTATCACTGGTGACCCTTACCTTGTCCAACGCTCCTGTCTCAACAAAGAGGTGTGCAACAGCGCTTTTGAACTAACCTGAACAAAACGGCTCAGTAGAGTAACAATTAGTCAGGCTATAGGCGAGCTATATGTCTGCTAATGTGTTGTCTTCCTGCTAACGCCCAGTAAGTCAGCATTGGCGATTTTTTTCCATCTCGGTGGCAGTCTGTCATTGCAGCCTACGGGAAGAGAGTACTCTGTGCTCCACAGGGTCTCCAGCTGCCACTCAGACGTGTGTGTGTGTGTGTGTGTGTGTGTGTGTGTGTGTGTGTGTGTGTGTGTGTGTGTGTGTGTGTGTGTGTGTAGGTGTGTGTAGGTGTGTGTAGGTGTGTGTAGGTGTGTGTAGGTGTGTGTAGGTGTGTGTGTGTCTCTCTCTCATATGTAATGTGTCATGCATGACTGCACCACTGGGGGGCGCTCTCACACACACAGATGCTAGGTTCACATCAGACCAGGAATTAGTCCAGCCCTTATGTGGCACGGCTGTGGAGCAGCTGGTGTGTGTGTGTGTGTGTGTGTGTGTGTGTGTGTGTGTGTGTGTGTGTGTGTGTGTGTGTGTGTGTGTGTGTGTGTGTGTGTGTGTGTGTGTGTGTGTGTGTGTGTGTGTGTGTGTGTGTGTGTGTGTGTGTGTGTGTGTGTGTGTAACGTGCCTCTGTCCTGCCCCCGCAGCTGTCGGAGAAAGGGAAGTCGTTTGTGGACATCCAGGGCCTGACCGCGTCCACCATGGAGATCCTGCTGGACTTCGTTTACACGGAGACCGTCCTGGTTACCGTGGAGAATGTGCAGGAGCTCCTGCCTGCAGCCTGTCTTCTGCAGCTCAAAGGTGAAAATTCACACACACACACACACACACACACACATACACACACTCTTCCCTTTGCCTCATCTCTGCTGCAGCTTCAAAGGGTAACCACACTAACACTCACACACATTCATAAATCTTCTCTCTCTCCCTCTTTCTCACACACACACACACACACACACACACTCTCCCACACACACACACACACACACACACTCTCCCACCCACATTCATAAATAATCTCTCTCTTTCTCTCCTTATCTCTCTCTCTCACACACACACACACACACACACACACACACACACACACTCTCCCACACACACACACACACACACACACACACTCTCCCACCCACATTCATAAATAATCTCTCTCTTTCTCTCCTTATCTCTCTCTCTCACACACACACACACACACACACACACACACACACACACACACACACACACACACACACACACACCTCTGATGCCTGTCATGGCTGCTGCTAGTTCAGAGAGAAAACTGTCCCACACTCATTCACTCTCAAATATTTGTACGTACTCTAACACTCACAAGAGCTGTAGCAGCAGCTTACTGGTTCTCAAAGACACACACACACAAATGTACACATACACACACACACACACACTAATGCATGCACGTGCACTGCACACACACACTCAGACACAGAGACACATCAGTGGCTACATACACTTTCATCTAAACACTCAGCCTCCTATTTTAAGCGCACACACACACACACTGGGAGCGGAAGTGCATGTTGTGGCCCATATGAGGTCTGCTCTGGGCAGATGATCAGATAGGTGGGAGTCCTGTGCAGACACAGGAAATGGCACCCCACAGTCAGACCCCTTACTTCCTGTTAGTGGAGCGTTGTGTCTCTGCTCACACCCTGGACCTCCCTCTGTGGGTCTGTAAGGCCGGTTCAGACCAAAGACTCGCAACGAGATGAGTTGCAATGTTCTAAAGCCTTGCAACTGCGACTACCTTAATTTCCCAACTAATAGCCGCAGATTATACATTAATTTAGCTTTTTTTTTTCAGCTATGAGGTTAATACATGAGGGCAGTTAATGTGGTATTAATATGCTTTTTTTTTTTTTTTTACTTGCATAAAACACTGTCCAGCGGCTAATGCACAATGCGGTTAATACACAGGAAATTACTGTAAACATGTTGAATGCTTTGCGACCGCTTGCAACGACGTGTAACATTGAATTCACACCGCGGCAACTCCTTCTGCAGCGGTTTCGTCTCATTGCGGATCGATGTTGTGAATTGGGCCTACCAGCGTACCATGGTGATCACGCCAGGGTCAGCGCTACGTACGATTCACAGAGCACTTGAGAGATTGAGTGCTCTAGAATCTTTACCTGAGAGCAGCTTAAGTTGCCATGACAACCTGCTGAAGAAGCAATCTGTGGAGATTTGAGTGTTAAACGGACCAGTTGTGTGTATCGCATCAGTTTACTCGCTGTACTCTGGCATGTTTGAATTGAGTAGAATTGAGTTGAAATGTCTTTAATGTCCCCAAGGGGCAATTTGGTTCACAATAGGAAGCCAACACATTCACACTAAAACACATAAAAACATAAAGTAGCTAGAAAAGCACTCCGAGAGTGCAGACCTCAGCCAAGCAACAACATAACTGCCTCCTGCATCCAGACGGTGATCCGGATCACTCCCAAAATTGAATCGTCTTCCTTGGGTCATTTCAGACCTTTCCTGAAAATGTCATCGAAATCCATCCATAACTTTTTGAGTTCTCTTGCTAACAAACAGACAGATAAACAAACAAACAAACAAACCCCGATGAAAACATAACGTCCTTGGCGGAGGTAATAAATAGATGAGAGCATAAATGCACATGCACACTATACTTGTGCTGTGACATGGGCAGGGTTTGCAGATGGCGTATAGTTCGCGATCATACTAGTCCGCACTGCACCGGATCGTACGGACGATATGGTGTGAGTAGCCCTCAGGAAGCACTGTATGAAACTGCCCATATAAGGTCATATCAGTAACTCCATGCCTACCAATAACTCCATGCCTACCAATATCTCCATGCCTATCAATAACTCCATGCCTGGACAATCATGCATTAGTACAGCGCATCTCTCTTGTAAACGAAGGTTTTAAATGTGTTGTCAACTCAATTCCAAATAAAATCCACATCCATCCATACAGTTTAGCAGTGACCTCATCCACATCAGTGCAGCCATTGGCTGTGTTGAACAGCACCGCTGCTGTCCTCCTCTGTCTGTCATGATGCAACGTCTGTTCTCTGTAGCTACACACAACCTCAGCAGCTGCTGGAGGATGTGCATCTCTACGTTTACATTAAATAGAATAGAATGAATAGAATAGAATGTATACTATTTTGATCCCGTGAGGGAAATCCATTAAACCCAAGTTAGCCGAATTAGTGAACACACACAGTACACAGTGAACACACAGTGAGGTGAATCACACATTAACCCTGAGCAGTGAGCTGCCTGCCCAACCAGCGGCGTGCGGGGAGCAGTGAGGGGTTAGGTGCCTTGCTCAAGGGCACTTCAGCCGTGGACTGGTCGGGGATCGAACCGTCAACCCTCCGGTCACAAGCCCCAAGCCCTAACCAGTATGCCACGGCTGCCAGTTGGGACTCCCTCACACATGGCCTGATTGTGCAGCGCCTATAGAGAATCATCGTAGTTACTATATTTGTCATGCAGCCTGAATCAAAACTCCTTTTAGAAAAATCTTTTTCCAGTTTTATTTACAAATTTAGCTGTGCAACATCAAAATAATGGGGGAAAAAGTCAACAGTTCTGAAAATTAATATAAAATGAAAAACTAGAATTACAGGATTGGAAAAGTCATCAACCTCCTGTTTTAGTCCTTTGTAGAGCGTCCTTTTGCTGTAATTACAGCCATCAATCTGTTTGGATATGTCTCTACTAGCTTTGCACACCTAGATCTGGGAATATTTGCCCTTTCTTCCTTGCACAATTGTTCAAGTTCAGTCAAATTCTGTTTGGAACGGCAATAGGCTGCTCTCTTCAAGTGAATCCACAGATTTATTTATAGGATTTAAATCAGGGCTCATGGTAGCAGAATATTCCAGATGTGTTTTTGCACTGAACTCAAAGCGCCTTGTTAGGTGAAAACCAAACACAGCACACCACCCAAAACACAGGAGTCGTTAGCTAGTAAGATGTGTGTGGCGTGTCCAGTCGTTAGCTGGTGGGATGGATGTGTGTGGCGTGTCCAGTCGTTAGCTGGTGGGATGGATGTGTGTGGCGTGTCCAGTCGTTAGCTGGTGGGATGGATGTGTGTGGCGTGTCCAGTCGTTAGCTGGTGGGATGGATGTGTGTGGCGTGTCCAGTCGTTAGCTGGTAAGATGTGTGTGTCGTGTCCAGCCGGCTGATTGGACTGCTCTGGAGACCCTACACCGGGGTGCTCACCCCATTCACCCCGAACCCTCCCGTGACCTTTCGACCTCTGACCTCTCACAGGGGTCAAGAGGGCATGCTGCGACTTCCTGAACAGCCAGCTGGACCCGTCGAACTGCCTGGGCATCCGGGACTTTGCGGAGATGCACAACTGCCTGGACCTGATGCAGGCGGCCGAGCTCTTCTCCCAGAAGCACTTCTCTGAGGTGGTGCAGCACGAGGAGTTCATGCTGCTCTGCCAGAACGAGGTGGAGAAGCTCATGAAGTGTGACGAGATCCAGGTAACGTGTGTGTGTGTGTGTGTCTGTGTGTCTGTGTGTCTGTGTGTCTGTGTGTCTGTGTGTCTGTGTGTGTGTGTGTCTAGAGCAGGGATGCCAGGGTTACGGCCCGCGGGCCGGATCCGGCCCGACTGTACGTCACATCCGGCGATTAGGGGATTTAAAAAAAAAAAAAAATGATTTTCTGTGAAATCCAATCCAAAATCAGTTGGTCTGTTGATGCTGCCCGCCTCAGCGTGCAACAGTGCCGGTAGTGCTGACCATAGCTGACGGTAGACTCGATATATATATATATGACAGAGGCTGAGAAGTATCTACCGGAAAATGACACAAAACCGCATGTAACTTGTTTTGAGAAAACAGCCTTGAAACACAGCCAATGACATGCGTTCTCAGCTTAGACTCGTCTTTGAACTTTCGCGATTGGTTGCTAATACAAAGGAAATGACCATATTTGGATTGCATAGCGTCTTGCAGGAGAAACAGGGCCTTCCAAGGGTGTCACACACGATATGATTTGGATCACGGTCGCGGGAGTACATGACACTTTAGAATGGGAACTTTTGGTGAAATTAAGAGAAATACATAGCCGCGAGCAGACAAAATGTCGTGAAATAAACCCCTAAATGTGCAAATCGGACCTTGTTGTTGTGGTAGAATACATGCTAAGGTAGCAAACTAGCACAAAATCTAAAAATTGACCGGAGGTCACAAAAACTATGTTTTCACCTGCCGTGTCTCGCCTTAATGTTTTTAGATAGCTCATGGCTATCTTTCTCAAGTACCTTTTAAGAACGTTTTTATTTTAGTAATTCAATTTTATTTTACTGGTTATTCAATCACATGGCCTATTCTTGGACTACTTTATTCTGGCACTTACTTTCTGAGTTGTGTAGGCCTACTTGGCCTGGTCATCTTTTAATTGGCCTAATTGTGCATTCATGTGTGTTCATGTGCAAGCCTTCAATACAAGTAATTAACAGTTTACACTTATTTATAAGAAAAGTGTTTTGTTGACACCTAGTCTACTTTGTTGCATTTCTAGTTTATAAATGTAGGCTAATTACATAGATAGGACAATGTTACGTTTTTAGAAGGTAACTGTCTCCTGCTTTAGGCTATGTAATTGTAGGCCTCATTGTGAGGCTATTTTGGTGTCAATGCTATTACTTTTTGATGTATAGGCCTTCATGAATAATTTCAAATAGCCTATCCATGTGTTGAGTCAGAGTTTGGCATTGTCAGTCCAAAAGTGTAATCCGGCCCCCAGAGGTCTCACTTGAAAAAATCTGGCCCCCTGACCAATTTCACCCTGGCATCCCTGGTCTAGAGTATAAGGTATACTGATCTTTGTGCTCTAGCCTCGGTTAATGGAGGAGGCCGCTGTGTGTGTGTGTCTGCGCGTGCGCGTGCATGTGTGTGTGTTCTTTCATCACTGCAGTAATTTGTGGTTGGAGATGAAATTCTGCCAGTTTAAACTTGTAGGTTAGTAAATATAATCTAATTTAATCCTCCATCCATTTACACACACACACACACACACACACACACAATACCTCCTATGTCCCCTGTGTGTGTGTGAGACAGCGAGGAAAAACCTGGATGGTGTATCGCACGCAGGGGAATTCCGATCTCTGGCACACACACAGTCGGACACAAAAGCAAGCTAATGATTACGGGAAGAGGAAACTTCTGTCAGGCCAACCCCAGAATACCCCTGCTCTTTGAAGGCATCACGAATAGACCAGGACCTGTTATCAGCCAACACTTTAATCTTGAGCTGTATGTGTGTGCGTGTGTGTGTGTGTGTGTGTGTGAGACCCAGGACAGGAATGTTGAGGCAAAAAGAGCTAAACAGACAGTTAGAGCCAAACATAGCTAAAAGGTTTACTATGTGTGTGAGGCTGTTATTAACTAGGTAAACCAATGTGTGTGTTTGTATGTGGGTAGGCTCTGAGGAGCTGGTGTTTGAGGCTGTGATTAACTAGGTGTGTGTGTGTGTGTGTGTGTGTGTGTGTGTGTGTGTGTGTGTGTGTGTGTGTGTGTGTGTGTGTGTGTGTGTGTGTGTGTGTGTGTGTGTGTGTGTGTGTGTGTGTGTGTGTGTGTGTGTGTGTGTGTGTGTGTGTGTGTGTGTGTGTGTGTGTGTGTGTGTGTGTGTGTGTGTAGGTGGACTCGGAGGAGCCGGTGTTTGAGGCGGTGGTTAACTGGGTGAAGCACAACCGTAAGGAGAGGGAGCCCTACCTGCCTCACATGCTGGAACACGTCCGAATGCCTCTACTCACACCACGCTACATTACCGACGTTATCGACTCCGAGGTGAGACACACACACATTTACATGCAGACATGCAGACATACAGACGCGTCCATATACACACACACACACACACACACACACACACACAGACAGACACACACATTTGCATGCAGCAAACATCATGCAGACATCATGCAAGAAACTGTACAAACACACACATGTGAAAACATACAGACACATCCATGTAAGCAACTATACAGTATATATACACACACACACACACACTCACTCATGCAGACATATAGACACATTCATGCAAGCAACTGTATACACACACACACACACACACACACACAACAGTAACAGTAACAGTATACACACATCTGGAAACACTCCATCACTGTCCAAGTGTGCTAATCTGGCACACACACATACAGTCCTGCCAAGCTAACACACACACTCAGCAGATCAGGATCAAGCCTGAGCAGCAGTCCTAATGATGCGAGTTGTCCACACCCACTTAATGATTTTACAGGAACCCGCTCACACACACACACACACACAACGATTACTTTAACTGTGTGTAACATCATGCCCTGTGTGTGTGTGTGTGTGTGTGTGTGTGTGTGTGTTTTAGCCCCTGATTCGCTGCAGTCTGCCTTGTAGAGATTTGGTCGACGAAGCCAAGAAGTTCCACCTGCGGCCTGAGCTACGAAGCGAGATGCAGGGACCCCGCACACAAGCACGCCTAGGTCAGACTACGACCTTTAACCTTTAATCCCACACACAAGCATGCCTAGGTCAGACTACGACCTTTAACCTTTAACCTTTAACCATGCACACAGGCACGCCTAGGTCAGACTACAACCTTTAACCTTTAACCCCGCACACAAGCACGCCTAGGTCAGACTACAACCTTTCACCATGCACACAAGCATGCCTAGGTTAGACTACGACCTTTAATCGCACGCCTAGGTCAGGCTGTCTCCTTTAACCTTTAGCCCCACACACAAGCATGCCTAGGTCAGACTACGACCTTTAATCTTTAACCTTTAACCCCACACACAAGCACGCTTAGGTCAGACTGTCACCTTTGACCTTAAAACTTTGATCCCGCTCACAAGCACGTCTAGGTCAGACTTTTACCTTTGATCTTTAACCCCACACACAGGCATGTATAGATCAGACTGTCACCTTTGACCTTTAAACTTTAATCCCGCACACAAGCAGGCCTAGGTCAGACTACAACCTTTAATCCCGCACACAAGTACGCCTAGGTCAGACTTAACCTTTATTCTTTAGCTCTGCACACAGGTACCCCTAGGTCACCTTTAACCTTTAACCCCACACACAGGCACGCCTAGGTCAGACTGTCATCTTTGACCTTTAACCTCACACACAGGTATGCCTAGAGCAGACTGCTTACACTATGTGACGTGTGTTCCCTCTCTGGCTGTAGGCGCTAAAGAAGTGCTGCTGGTGATCGGAGGCTTCGGCAGCCAGCAGTCCCCCATAGACGTAGTGGAGAAGTACGACCCCAAGACACAGGAGTGGAGCTTTCTGCCTGTGAGTATCTCTCTCACACACACACACACACACACACACACACACACACACACACACACACTCGTACTCATATACACAACAGACTCACACACTTACACTCCTACACACACACGCACTTATACACTCATACACTCATACACACACACACACACACACACTCATATACACAAACACAAACACACACACTCATACACACACACACACACACACAAACACACACACACACACACACACACACTTACAGTGCCTATAGAAAGTCATCATACCCTTTTGAAATAGTTACTTTTTTTGTCTTACAGCCTGAAATCAAAACCCATTTAAAAAAAAAACTTTTCCAGTTTTATTAACAAATTTAGCTGTACAACATCAAAATAATGAAAAAAAAGTAAACAGTTCTGAAAATTAATAAAAAATTAAAAACTAGAATAACAGGGTTGGAAAAGTCATCATACCCCTGACTTAATACTTTGTAAAGCTTCCTTTTGCTTTCATTACAGCCATCAATCTGTTTGGATATGTCTCTATTATAGCTTTCCACACCTAGATAGGGGAATATTTGCCCAATTTTCCGTACAGAAATGTAAAAATTTAGTCAAATTCTGTAGGGAATGGCGATGGACTGCTCTCTTCAAGTCAATCCACATATTTTCTATAGGATTTAAGTCAGGGCTCTGACTTTGCCACTCAAGGATATTCACCATCCTATCCTTAAGCCACTGCTTTGTTCTTTTGGCAGTATGTTTAGGATTATTGTCGTGTTGGAAGGCGAATGACCTCCCCATCCTCAGCTGTCTAGGAGAGGGACGCAGGTTTTCCTTAAGAATGTGGGTGTACTTGGCAGCATCCATTTTCCCTTCTATCCTGACCAATTGCCCAGTCCCTGCTGAAGAGAAACATCCCCACAACATAATGTTGCCCCCACCATGCTTCACACTAGGTATGGTGTGTTTTGGGTGGTGTACTGTGTTGGTTTTCGCCAAACATTGCACTTGGAGTTCAGGGCAAAAACACTTCTGGAATATTCTGCTACCATGTGGAAAAAGCTTATATGGTCAGATGAGACTAAGATCGAACTTTTTGGAGACTAAGATGGAAGTTTTTGGACTGAGCTCCAGGCGCTAACAAAACACAGTATACACACCCAAACACACCCAAAACACACCATACCTACTTTGAAGCATGGTGGGGGCAACATTATGTTTTGGGGATGTTTCTCTTCAGCGGGGACTGGGCAATTGGTCAGGATAGAAGGGAAAATGGATGCTGCCAAGTACACCAACATTTTTGAAGAAAACCTGCGTCCCTCTCCTAGACAGCTGAGGATGGGGAGGTCATTCGCCTTCCAACACGACAATAATCCTAAACATACTGCCAAAATAACAAAGCAGTGGCTTAAGGATAGGATGGTGAATATCCTTGAGTGGCAAAGTCAGAGCCCTGACTTAAATCCTATAGAAAATATGTGGATTGACTTGAAGAGAGCAGTCCATCGCCATTCCCTACAGAATTTGACTAAATTTTAACATTTCTGCACGGAAAATTGGGCAAATATTCCCCTATCTAGGTGTGCAAAGCTATAATAGAGACATATCCAAACAGATTGATGGCTGTAATGAAAGCAAAAGGAAGCTTTACAAAGTATTAAGTCAGGGGTATGATGACTTTTCCAACCCTGTTATTCTAGTTTTTAATTTTTTATTAATTTTCAGAACTGTTGACTTTTTTTTCATTATTTTGATGTTGTACAGCTAAATTTGTAAATGAAACTGGAAAAGATTCTTTTTTAAATGGGTTTTGATTTCAGGCTGTAAGACAAAAAAAGTAACTATTTCAAAAGGGTATGATGACTTTCTATAGGCACTGTATATACACACACACTTATACACTCATACACTCATACACTCATACACACACACACACTCACGCTCTCGCACTCTTCAGTGTCGCCGTGTGACTTTCTCTGTTCCTCACACACATTCACACTCACTTTCTCACCCGATCTCCTTGTGTCAGAACATCGCGCGGAAGCGGCGCTACGTGGCGACGGTTGCCCTTAACGACCGCGTGTACGTGATCGGCGGCTACGACGGGCGCTCGCGGCTCAGCTCGGTGGAGTGCCTGGACTACACGGCGGACGAGGACGGCGTCTGGTACACGGTGGCCACCATGAACGTGCGCCGCGGCCTGGCCGGAGCCACCACCCTCGGAGGTGTGTGTGTGTGTGTGTGTGTGTGTGTGTGTGTGTGGGGGGGGGGGTTGTGTGTGTGTGTGTGTGTGCATGTGTGTAGGTGGACTCTGAAGAGCCGGTGTTTGAGGCTGTGATTAACTGGGTAAATGAGTGTGTGTGTGTGTGTGTGTGTGTGTAGGAGCCAGTATTTGAGGCTGTGATTAACTGGGTAAATGAGTGTGTGTGTGTGTGGACTCTGAGAAGCGGGTTTTGAGACTGTGATTAAATGGGTAAATGTGTGTGTCTGTGTGTGTCTGTGTGTGTGTGTGTAGGAGCCAGTATTTGAGGCTGTGATTAACTGGATAAATGAGTGTGTGTGTGTGGACTCTGAGAAGCGGGTTTTGAGACTGTGATTAAATGGGTAAATGTGTGTGTCTGTGTGTGTGTGTGTGTGTAGATGGACTCTAGGAAGTGGGTTTTGAGGCTGTGATTAACTGGGTAAATGTGAGTATGGTCAGGAAGACAATGAGCTATGAGGAACAGCAGGAAATTGGGAAACTCTGCTGTCTGGGAAGTGTAGTTTATTGGTTGGGAAGTGTAGTTTATTGGGTGGGAACTAAACTGGCAGCGTTGCATGAGTTGGAGGGACTCCTGTAGCTGGTCTAAACTGGAAACTCTTCTGGTTGGGAAATGTAGTTTATTGGATGGGAAATGTAGTTTATTGAGTGGGAACTCTGCTTCCTGCTTGGCTGTAACGGTCATCTGAGACTAGTCAAAACTTCTGTAGGAGAAAAGAGATCAAATACTGTAGTTCAGGCAAAGTCAGACCTGACCCAAAACTAATCGCAATTTATTATCACACGTTTCTATTTCAATTGGTCATAACGGTCTATGCAACGGTCTATATCTGACCCCATAACTTAACATGGAATTTCAGAATGTTGCATTGTTGAGGCACATTCTTTTAAGTTCAAAGAAGTTTCTTGGACTTATTTCAGTCTGGTGTGTTGCAAAATTGGTGTCTATTTTTACATTTTGGCCCTTCAAATCAGTGGAAACGGTTGTTTAGTCTTTAAATAGAGCCAGTGTGTTTTTGTATGGAAGTGTTCCACAATGTTAAAGCTGTACAAACACAGTTTTGTATAACTTGGAAATGGAAAGTCCATCTTTGATGATGTCATCGGTCTGGACCACTCTCAATCACCCATCTAGGGGATATATTTTTGCACTATATAAGGCAGTGTCTGTGAAATATTCTTCCTGTTTCAACATTCTGAAGTGAACTTGCGATAGCAAGTCAGGCTAGGCTAGGCTAGGCATTGGTAATTCATCCCCGGACCCCGATTGTTGAATAAATGTCTTGTGTGTGTATGCGGTAGGAATTTGGGTAGGGAGCCCTGGCCTGCCTTACATGCCATAAACGGCAAACAGCCAACAGATCAACAATGCTGACCTGCCTGTTTAGCTCTTGCTCTCTATACAGTATGTAGGGGATGAGATATGATACAGAGATGCACTCAA
>NC_085000.1:13312628-13350128 GCF_963854185.1 Sardina pilchardus | reverse complement strand
CTCACACACACACACACACACACACACACCCACACACATACACGTAACTCATGTAACTCATAGCCTTGGCTGTAGTTAAGGCTTGGGACACCTCCAGTAACTTTTCTCCGTCATGCCATCATGTGCGCTCATCTTGCATCAGACTTCTCTTTGATTATTTCGAGTGTGTGTGTGTGTGAGAGAGAGTGGGACTGTGTGTGTGCGAGTGTGTGTGTTGATGTTTGTGTGTGTTTGTAAAGCTATTATTATAATGATTTTAAGTGCATTTAGACACTAAATCTTATTGTTAATAAAGATTGTATTCAGTCTTCCCTTTGGTCATGTCTTTTACTGCTGCGTCTCTCCTCACACGTCGAGCGTGCGTGCGTGCGTGCGGGCGTGCGGGCGTGCGTGCGTGTGTCTCTGTCTATCTGTCTGCATGTGTGACAGTATGTGTGTGTCTGTCTTTCTGTCTGTGTGTGTGTGTGTGTGTGTGTGTGTGTGTGTTTCGTCACATAGGTTGAGCAGGTGTGTGTATCTCTCTGTCTCTCTCTGTGTGCATATGTAAGCGTGTTTGTGTCTGTCTGCATGTGTGACAGTATGTGTGCCAATCTTTCTCCGTGTGTGTGTCTGTCTGTCCATCTCTGTGTGTGGGTGTGAGTCGTCACTTATTGACATTTCAGCTGTTTTAGAATGTTTCGGTGCAGTAAGCTTGAAAGAAGTCTTTCTGGTTTTGCCTGTGCTTGAAAAGGTGTAGGCTGTAGGCTGTCAGATCAGGTCTCTACAATATTACTTACCGATGCGTCACTCCCAGCAGAGATTTAAGCAATAAGCCCCGAGAGGCCGTGGGTTATACCAGAGACACTTATATAGGCTACGGGAAGCGGAGTGCCTAAAACCCCCTTAGCTGTTCGATTATACAGTATAACCCACGGACTCGAGTGGCTTATTCGCTTATAACACCTAACTGATCAAAATTCATTGAAATCCATCCATAACTTTTTGAGTTATCTTACGGATAGACAGACAGACGGACCCACAATAAAAACATAACCTCCTTGGAGGAGGTAAAAACCAAGCAAACCTGTTACCTGTTGTCAAGCCAAGGATGAACTTGCAGAGAAACAAACCTTGTGTTTGAGATAAGATCGCTGGTAGGAAAGGGCACTAGAAAAATGTCAGAATATTATGAATGAAAAATATATTTCATTCAAAATATATTTTATAACACGGAAGAGCAAACAATAAATATAATGTTTTGATGTCTGTCCACATTCTGATAAAGCAATCAATCCCCTTTTTTTGAGTATCACTGTTGTCCCATCACTTTAGGTTGAAATCAGCCTTGATGTTGATAAAGTGCAAAGTGAAAGTGTGTCAAATGCATTAACACAAAAATAAGACTTTTGAAGAGAGTTTTTAAAATGTAAGGAGTAAATTGCAGATATTTCTGTGAAAATGCAGGGAAGTAAAGTAAAAAATGTGTTAAATGAATACTCAAGTCAAGTCCAGATACCTGAAAGTGCAACTTTATTACAGTACTTAAGTATTTGCACTTAGTTACTTCCCATCTCTGATGTCCATGGCCGGAGTTGCTAAGATTTCACAGAGGTAGACTTTGTAGATGATTGTGCATTTGTGCCGGCACCCTGGGGTGCTGCTAGAAAAATTGGGCCCTATGACAGACAATAATTCTGGGCCCTCCGATAATATGTAATATTATTAGCGGGGATCTCTGGGGGCCCCCTGTCAATACTCGGCCCTTAGAATCGTCTGAACCCCTCTGCCTGCCCCCCCACAGCTTGTTTGGAGACCTGGCCCAGGGGCTGGATGTCTACGCGCTGAAGCCCCATGCTGTGTCTGAGGATGCCTCCTTGGTTACTCCGTCACGTGCTTGGGCACAGGAGCGTAGCAAAGCTGGACCGGTGTAGGGAACTCTGTAGGCTGCTACAGTGACTGGTGACTCCGTAGGCTGCTACAGTGACTGGTGACTCCGTAGGCTGCTACAGTGACTGGTGTAGGGGACTCTGTAGGCTGCTACAGTGACTGGTGTAGGGGGACTCTGTAGGCTGCTACAGTGACTGGTGTAGGGAACTCTGTAGGCTGCTACAGTGACTGGTGTAGGGGGACTCCGTAGGCTGCTACAGTGACTGGTGACTCTATAGGCTGCTACAGTGACTGGTGTAGGGGACTCTGTAGGCTGCTACAGTGACTGGTGACTCCGTAGGCTGCTAGTGACTGGTGACTCCGTAGGCTGCTACAGTGACTGGTGTAGGGGGACTGTAGGCTGCTACAGTGACTGCATGGTGACTCCGTAGGCTGCTACAGTGACTGGTGACTCCGTAGGCTGCTACAGTGACTGGTGTAGGGGGACTCCGTAGGCTGCTACAGGGACCGGTGGGGAGCATGCCTATATGTTCCCACAGCCCTATGTTCCATCATTTCCAAGGAAATCCAAGGGACTTCCCAGGGGAACTCTGTATAGCCTGCTATGGTGACTGCAGATGTGAGAATCTCTCAGGTGACGCCCTGTCTGTGCAGTTAGGGCAGTTTTACACTTCTGCTTTCCCATGGAACACGCTCACGCCAGCTGCACGCTCAGGTGTTTGTATGTAGGCCTGCTGTGCATACGCCTGAACTAAATGACTAAAATTACCTTTTGTCCTTTAGAATGTCAGGCTTTGGTCAGGGTAAAGTCAAAGATCCTTCATTACTATCCCTCTCTGGTAAAGTACTCATCTCCCCACTCTGTGACTCCTACAGAACTATGATGAGTGCTGGGCAGTATGATCAGTTGTGTCTGGTGTGTCATACATAGGCTACTAAAGGTGTCAATGCCACTGAGCTACATAGCATTTTTCTCATTCTAATGCTCCATTTGTTGTATTACTTATGATTTCATTTTCAACACAGCCACTTACACCCGCTGGCTACTCCTTAGAAACTTCACTAGGCCTATGTGTGGGGGTGGATTCTTTTGACGGCTAACTGCAGGTATTTTGAATTTTGAAAGATGCATGCGCCGCTCGTATGTTTGAAAGGGGAGGAATCTTTTCTCAGCACTATGCGAAGTTGCTCTGCAGAGCAACGCAGTTGACAACTTCAAAGAGAATTTCAAAATTGTACCGTCCCTCCCCTTTCCAGAGAGTGTGACCTAAAAGTTTTTAAAAAACCCTACACGACCATGTATTTGGCGCCTGCTGTACATAAATGTCTCAAACTTGACATTCACGTTGCATTTATTTAAATTGAGTAAAGCGTTCGTCTTAATTAAGGTGTTATATTATAAAAATCTGTCCACCAATAACCGCCTGTAGAGAGCCATCTCCCTTCCGTGTACCAATAGTAGTCGTGTGAAGGCGGTCTCTTCCGCGGCCCGTATAAAAACTTTTCAGTGCGCTTCTTCGAATGACATTGCTGTGTTGGCGGAGACACGTAACGCGTCCTGAGTCAACGGAGTCAACGCACAGAACACTTTTTCGTCTACTTTTTTATCCGACTTTCAAAGTACATCAATCAAAATGGTGAGTTTTGTCTCTTTTCGCTTATCATTGTCCTCGTGGTGCGATCTAATTTTGGACCAGATGCGCCACATCCCTGTGCGCCACACGAATATCTGGACAAGACAGTCTAAGTTATTACTATACATGACTTCGTGAGTTTTTAACTTGATGACTACTTTCAGTCTGACTGAAAGGTCATTCGACATGTGGCCATTTCATTTTTTTTTTTTTTAACTGCACACGACAGTAACTCTTGTCTGTGCGCACCTTCCTGTTTTTGTGATTTCCTGCCATTTTCTACGAAGTTTTGTTCGTGGGACAAAGGCGAATGTTCTGAGCTTGCATGTGTGGTAGACGAACAAAGCGGTGTAATGCGACATGTGTGCGGTGTGCTTTTGGAGGAATCCGCGGAATCTGTCGAAGAGGCCCATGTTGGCCCTGGGTTGGGAAACGGGTAGGTGGGATTTCTTCATGCATCGTAGCCGGGATGGGGGAAGGGATCCCGAGTAGCGGGGAACTCTTCTGCCAGGAAGTCACATGCGTCAGCGTCCGCACTCCTTGACATACTTAGATTGGGAAGAAGAACCTTGTACACCTGGGTAAAGGTAGGGTCGGGCTGACAACTAGAACAGACATTGAAGTGGTTTGCGGCCTAGTCTTTCGGTGTCTTTTTTTTAAAATATATATATTTTTTTTCCCCCTCCCTTTCTTTCTTTTTTTTCGACTCAAACATGTTAACCCATTGACCCATTTAGGATCGCTTTCGACAACACCATAAAGTCGCTTCTCTCTGGTGCCTGTGTGCCATGTGTGTCGGCCGTTGTTCAAAAAGAAGACGACACCATTTGGCCTCTTAGGGCGGTTGAGTAGATTCATTGAAATGGTGACCGTGTCTACAGCATATCAAAACCTGCTTATGGTTATAAATGTTACTTTTTCCACAATGTGGCTAGTTGTTGGCTGTTACTGGTTCCTTTAACAGAGCGGACAGTAATGTAGCAATGGAGCAATTATCTCTCCTTCTGCTGAGACAATGAGAATCGATTGAACTTGGCCTCTCCCCTTCTGCATTATTTGAATGTGAAGTGCATATTTGCGAGAGACCAGTTGTAGGCTAAGTGGTCTCAGACTGATATGTGTGTGTGTGCGCGCGCGCTCCTATGAGGAGAAAGGGGAGTGATTGTTTTAGGAGAGAAACCTGAGCCACCTTTATGTTTCAGTGACGCGTAAACTCTCCAGATTCACAAGAGGCCCCTCCTTACAGTACCCCACTTCCATCCTGCTGTCGACCTACCACGGAATCCAGTCCAGGCCAGTTCTGATAGTGCAACCCCCCACCGCCCACCCCCCCCCTGGCTTTTAAGGAAAGTGTAGGGAATTTGTTGGCCTCCTGCCCAGATATTAAAGGAAGCCTGGCCACATTAATCTGAGCTATGCTTTAAAGCGGAGCAGACTCGGTTACATACAGACAGACACTGTTACAGACACAGACTCCGTTACAGACACAGAGAGAGTGTAAGTGTCCCAGGGCAATAGTCATGCCCTTCTGAGCACGCCCACTCTCGGCTTAGACTCACTGGTCGAGTGTGTGTGTTGTGCAGTAATTACAGACTCCTGTGCTGTCCTGTCTGGGGGGGATTCCTGGTTGGCCATTTGTTGTGCGTGTGTGCCTGTCCTCCTCTGGGTTTATGACTGAACTCTGGCTATGGGAGGAGCCGGGTCACATTGCTCACACAGATGCTGCTCCATCCTGGGCCCACTCGGGCGGCTGCTTTGAGCTGAGCGCATCGGGCCGCTAGGGTGTCCCGTCACACAGTTGTTAAAGGTCTCACAAAGCACATCATGAGTCACTGTGTGTGTGTGTGTTATAGGCTTGGTATAGTCCTGTGTCTGTGTACTGTCCACGTGGTGTGTGACCACTATCGAGTCACCAATGCAGCACACGCGGGGGTCGTGTGCTTCCCAACAGTGGCGACCGTAGAATGTTAGAATTAACCGCCATGGTGACTCCAGAATGTCAGGATTAGCTGCCATGGTGACTGCAGAATGTTAGAATTGGTCACCATTAAATTCAAGAATTGGAATCTGAACTGAATTGGCTCCGCCCCACGGTAGTTTGAATTGGAATGACCGGAAGTGGAATTAAATTCATGGCAATTCAAAAAAATTCCAGTCACATAATAGAATGAATGTATGGGAGATTCAACACATTCGGTGTTGGGAAGGTTACTTTGGAAATGTCATTGGTTACTGTTATAAGTTGCCCATTATAAATGTAGTTTGGATAACTTTATTTGGATTACTTTTACTGTTACAGTTCTACTTCCTTAAATTCAAATTGTAATTCTATCTTGTTTTTGACCTGAAATCAAATTCAAGAATTGGAATTGAGGCCTCATTCTGAATTTTGGTGTGTGTGTCAGTCTGTATAGATATCCCTGAAGGTCTGCATTATTTTAACTCTTCTGCTCTCTCTCTCTCGGTCTCTCTCTTTCTCTCTCTGTGTGTTTGGTCATCCAGCGTGAGTGCATCTCCATCCACGTGGGTCAAGCTGGCGTTCAGATTGGCAATGCATGCTGGGAGCTGTACTGCCTGGAACATGGCATTCAGCCTGACGGCAACATGCCACCCGACAAGCCCAGGGGTGGCGGTGACGACTCCTTCAACACGTTCTTCAGCGAGACGGGTGCCGGGAAGCACGTTCCGCGGGCTGTGTTTGTGGACCTGGAACCGTCTGTGATTGGTGAGAACACCGGGACAGCCCCCATGAGCGTATGCGTGCATCTGAAAACCTCTGTAGACCTACTAGATATGCTGTCCAACTGTGCCCTCTAGTGGCTGCAGAGAGCAACCTCCCCCCCAGTGAATTACTGTCATGGAAAACCTTTGTTTGTGCTGACTAAACCTGGGGGTGAGGATTTGGAGGGTTAGCTTCAGCAGTTAGCATCATAGCTGGCCTCCTCCATTTTTAAAATGGCGTCTGTCATGTGCTCACTTCTGGCCCCATTTCATCATAATCAAACCAGTCAAGTGCCCCATTTCTGATGGCCACATTAGGTCATCTGTTTGGACTGGCTGATCCTGCCAGCGCAAAATCACCTCAAACCACCAATCTGCATCGATGATGTACGGTTGCACTCTATTTTAGTGGGATTTGACTTGATGTAGCCGTCTCTAATGTAGCACCTATGGTCAACTCTTTTGGTGAAACGCCATTTTGAAAAAGTCGGCTTCTGCATTTCAAACTTTTGGTTGAAGTAGTTTAGCCTAGCATGGCCCATTGAAATGAATGTGGGCTTTATTTCCTCCCTCTCTCCAGATCTATGTAATAGCTCCATGTTCTGAACCGTTTAGCACTTGTATCAAACAGGGGTAGGCCACAGCTCATCTTGTGTGTCCCTCCCATCATTTTTTTTGTTTGTTTATCCGTGGCGTAGATGAGGTCCGATCGGGAGCCTATCGCAGCCTGTTCCACCCGGAGCAGCTCATCAATGGGAAGGAGGACGCAGCCAATAACTACGCCCGTGGTCACTACACTGTCGGCAAGGAGATCATCGACATCGTCCTGGAGCGTGTCCGCAAGCTGGTGAGCGTCATCCTCGTCACTCTGCCGTTAGTCTATTTGGAGCATATCAGGTTCTGCCTGCTAGAGTGGGCAGACAGGACAAGCAGTTTAGTGTTGCCTACTAGAATTTTAGCAGGCAGTAGTAACTAGGAGTTGAAAATAGTCATTTTAACTCCTTAAGCTAAGGACCCACAAGGAGTTCATCCATGTTGCATTTCATGTGTGCAGAAGAATCCCAGTCATATCTCCTGGCTCTTGGTGGTAAAACATGACTCCAAGTGTGTCTGCAGCTGAATGACCAGTGTATGGGCCTGCAGGGCTCTCATTTACAGCAGACACTCGCACATGGTGAACCTTCTCTTTCCTCTGAGCCAGTGCAAAAGCCTCATGGTAAAATAACTTTCTCTTTCTTTCTTTCACTTCCTCTTTCTTCCTCCTTTTTTTTCTTTTTCTTTTTTCCTTTCGCTTTCTCTCTCTCTCTCTCAGACTGACCAGTGCACAGGTCTCCAGGGCTTCCTGATCTTCCACAGCTTCGGTGGAGGCACCGGCTCCGGCTTCACCTCCCTGCTGATGGAGCGTCTGTCCGTCGACTACGGCAAGAAGTCCAAGCTGGAGTTCGCCATCTACCCCGCGCCCCAGGTGTCCACCGCAGTGGTGGAGCCCTACAACTCCATCCTGACCACCCACACCACCCTGGAGCACTCCGACTGTGCCTTCATGGTGGACAATGAGGCCATCTACGACATCTGCAGACGCAACCTGGACATTGAGCGGCCCAGCTACACCAACCTCAACAGGCTGATTGGCCAGATCGTGTCCTCCATCACCGCCTCCCTCCGATTCGACGGAGCCCTGAACGTGGACCTGACTGAGTTCCAGACCAACTTGGTGCCCTACCCCCGTATCCACTTCCCCTTGGTGACGTACTCCCCCATCATCTCCGCTGAGAAGGCCTACCACGAGCAGCTGTCGGTCGCTGAGATCACCAGCGCGTGCTTTGAGCCGTCCAATCAGATGGTGAAGTGCGACCCGCGTCACGGCAAGTACATGGCCTGCTGCATGCTGTACCGGGGAGATGTGGTGCCAAAGGACGTCAACGTGGCCATCGCCAACATCAAGACCAAACGTTCCATCCAGTTCGTGGACTGGTGCCCCACTGGCTTCAAGGTGAGTCTGGGCGACCGCGCTTTGCTTAGGATGGGTTGATCCCAGTGAAGGGAGTGCCCTTGGGATTGGTCGATCCCAGAGAAGAGAATGCATGTGATTGGTTGTTCCCACGTAAAATAAAAAAAGTCCGCTACACCTTGAGTTCAGAGTAGAAATGTAATAAAGTGACGTTTCGGCAGTGTTGCCAGATTGGGTTGACTGATTTCCGCCCAATCACCCCGCCGTCTTCATCAAAAAACCGCCCGATGACGTTTTTCTCATAGAGAACCATTGAACTCAAAATGTTATTTACCCGCCTACAGCTTATTTTCCCCCGCCGAACGATCTAAAAGAAGCCCAATCTGGCAACACTGCGTTTCGGACGTTAGCCCTTCATCAGACCTGGGTGTGCCCACGTGCCATGCTCAGTTGGCATTTCTCTAAACCACTAACCTCACACTCTCTCTGTTCCCGTCCAGGTGGGCATCAACTACCAGCCCCCCACAGTGGTGCCCGGTGGAGACCTGGCCAAGGTGCAGAGGGCCGTGTGCATGCTGAGCAACACCACCGCCATCGCCGAGGCCTGGGCCCGTCTGGACCACAAGTTCGACCTGATGTACGCCAAGCGCGCCTTCGTGCACTGGTACGTGGGGGAGGGCATGGAGGAGGGCGAGTTCTCCGAGGCCCGCGAGGACCTGGCGGCACTGGAGAAGGACTACGAAGAGGTGGGGGCGGAGTCTGTCGACGACGAGGAGGAAGGCGAGGAGTACTGAGCGGAGCCGACTGCATCTTCTGAGCCTGTGCCCACTGCCACCCTGCCAAAGGGATCAACATTCTCTCTCGTCTGTCTGTTTCTGTGTGTGTCTTCATCTGTCCCTGTTGTCTGATTTCCTTTTGTTTGTGAACTCTTGTTTGTACTCGTGGTGTTGTCTGATAAGTGACTGGTCTCAGTTTTCAGTGACCGTTGTGTTTGTAAAAACACAGACTGCTGCTGTTGCCCACTGTTTCAGTGTTTTCTATTCCCCTGAATAAAGATCTTATGTTAACGTCTGCTGCCTAGGAGGACTGTGTGTGTGTGTGTGTGGCAGCTCAGGGGATGCATGGTAAGATGCTCATCCAGTTTGTATTCATAACGCTGGACTCCTGTTGCATGCTGTACCAAACCTGCTAGACTCCGCAGATCCAGAGACCCAATACACACCACCAACACTACAACTGACAGGAGATTAGATAGGTGAACTAGTTTATGAAATGCGTTTAAGGTAAATGGCTACACAGAAGATGGTAAGTACACATTCAGACTTGCTTTGAGGACCGCCTCAACTGCTTAATACGATGCAGAATATACATGTTTTCCAGTGTGAATTTCAATTTTTCAATTTAATTTCACTTATAGAGCGCCCAAAACATTACACATGTCCCATGGTGCTTTAGAGTGTTCTATTCAAAGAGAGCCCAAGAGTAACATGGGCAAGGAAAAACTCCCTAGAATTGGAAATGCATATAGGAAGAAACCTTGGACAGATCCACGACTCAAGGGCCCAACCCATCTGCCTAGGGTCAGTTACAGTAGAGTAAGTCATTTGTAGTATCATATAGTTCAAATGGTCTAGTGTAGGGAATAAATTGTCCATTAGTAATTTCGGAAAGTAATGGGTCGCTAGGATGTGTGGGCCAGGAATCAGGGCAGGGAACCACAGCAGGCGATGGTAGGGCAGTAAAACCTACCATCAGTGTCAATAAAACCTCAATGATAAGTGTACATAGAAAATCTATGTAGCCTATTTTTTCTTAAAGCTGGGATTAAAGATGGTGGTTCTGATTTGTGTCAAAGAACGCAGCATTCTTAACCAATAGCAAAAGGCATGTCTTCCTTGTATTGGTTGACTGGCAGGTTGGACTAGTTTGTCTTGATTGGGTAAGCTACAGGAGCGACTATATCTGGGCTGGCATGGTGCTCATGTAAATAAAATGGATTTGCATTCACATGTCCCAATTATACTGTAGTTGGGCTATGCCAAGAAGCAAAACACGTGGACGGACGGTTTATTTCACCTTTAGGCCTCTGGTATGGCGAGGTAATTTTCTCAGGTTCCCTAAAAACTGTATCCGTTCAATGGTAAAAACGTGGGTGGAAAAACCTCCCCCTCCAGTCTCCTGTGATGGACATGTTACAAAACAGCCTGTGGGGAGTTTGGTGGCGTCGTTCCGGCTGACCTTGACATTGTCGTTGCCTGATGTGATTTGGTCGACAGCTGTTGAAGGACCAGTTAGTTTACTATATATTTGCCGAATTAAACTTAGGTTTAGGTCTCAACCAAGGGTTCAAGATAAATGCAAAGCTAATTGTTCCGCTTCTACTGAATATTGACTGGGGTGGAAACAATTTGCCTGCCAGGAGCGCCAAACATTTCAAGATAAACCAGTCTACTGTAAAATCTCGTTCTCTCTCCTATTGATAGTTATAGGCCCTAATAATAAAAATGATAGCTAAAACGAGATGAAACGGGACTGCTTTAAACAACCTTTAATGTTACAATAGTTGTCCTAGGCTACGTTTTACCAGTGGCACGAGGCAAGGGGACCACGTTGTCACGGGATTAGGCTTCTAAAGGGCTATCTGAACAAAGACAGGACACTGAACTTGAGTTTAGGCGCATACGCGGAGTGCAAACTGACTGTGACCTACTTTACTGTTAGGCTACTGTTGGATAGATGAGAGGGCAATAGCCTACACGGTGTGTTTTGAAGAGCAGGGCCAAATCCTGGAACGTATTTCGATCTTGTGATTTTGCTTTACGATTTGGTGTAGCTTCATTTCCATAACTCCAGCCTAATAAGAAGTTTAACGCGTATTAACCACAAGCCCCTCCTTCCCCAAACTCATAGGGACCGCATCCAATCAGCAACTCCATAGAGTCTATTTAAAGAACAAGTCCCGGTCACCGTGAGCTGTCACCTGGAGATATTCCTCCGCGGAAGTAAACAGTACTGGATGGGTAGCCTACATCGAGCCGCCGACGTCTGTCGCTGTTATGATTGTGGACGCCGTCCCGGTGGTAGCCTACTAAATGTTGCAATGGACATTATGTAATAATGGACGCGAAGTGGACGCGTATTAGTTAAAACGTGTAGCATGTAGGCAACTACCAGTGGTGTCTGTGACACGTTCACTGATCTCCTTGAAAATATTTTGAAGTTGTTGATGAGAATGCTACTCGATGTCCCCACATAGTTTGCTGGCCGAACACAATTGTAATTGGATGCATTTGTAATTACAGCAAACTAACTGTATTTTGGCAAACAAAAAAAAAAACAAGCAAATAATTAATTTAATAAAATCGATAGGCCTGTGGGACCTCTAACAATGAGACATGCGGCTCTCGCTTTGTCTTACATATCGCTTTCAGAGGCTTTACTGGACATACAATGTGTGCATGTAGTTAACCCATCCTGCTTCTGGTTATTTTTCGAAGATTGTTTTGCGCTACGTTTAGGCCATAATTCATGCATTTGGCCTATCTAGGCTATAGTCCCTGTACATTTCACCGACAAACATTGTGAAACTTAACGATAATATACCTAACCAGTAATGAAAAGGTACAAAACCATACACAGGTAAATTAAATATCGTCTCTAACATTTTCGAAGAATTACAACATTTAGCAGACTAAATTGGTCTCTAGTTTTTTGGGCGGACGTAGTCACAGCCTTAGAACAATCATCTCACGGTGTGTGTATGTGTGTGTGAGTGCTAGTGAGTGTTGATGCTGATTGTTTGACTCAAAGAGAATCTGATGCTGGAGTAACCAAGGGATTGATCGTCTTGTTGATCCTAACAACATTTCTGTCTGTCAGGATAAAGCGACCGGTAGCTACTTTGGCCTGGAACCGGACCACGACAATGACCCAGCCTCGGCCGGACGAGTTCAAGCCGCCGCCGGAGTGCCCAGTCTTCGAACCAAGCTGGGAGGAATTTGCGGATCCCTTTGCATTTATCAATAAGATTCGACCCATAGCCGAGAAAACTGGCATCTGCAAGGTCCGACCGCCTCCGGTGAGTGCGGCGTAGGGGAATAGAGTGATTCAAGATGCTGCAAACTGAATTTCCTCGGCAACCACTGTTTGAGAATTTGGATCATGTCTTAATGGGTTTAAAGGGAAATTTTCAACATGGCGGCTTTGGAAAGAATAAGCCAGCTGGCTTGCTATCTTTTGTGTGCTCAACTATCAAGGTCCTTCTTTTTGAATTAGAATGGGGGACAGGTGCTTGAAAGTGGTCATCTACGCTGTGCGTGTGACATAGTTTTACACCTGACACGCTGATCTGTAACTGTACTTTGACACAAATATTGGAGATCCTCCTGATCATTGGGACGAAAAGTCCTGAAGTAACGTTAGCAAACGTCAGCCCAGTACTATAGCTAAACGACAGTGTACAACATAAGCCTACACATTAATAACACAACAAATACAAACTTTAAAAAATATGTTAAGTGAAGAACACTTCTGTGTTATCAAAATGTGGTTATTATCACCACGAAGTGTTTTGTGCGATCCGATAACGTAATCGGACATAGTTAGCCTAACGCTGGCTAACGTAATTTGGATAGGGTCGTTGTTGTTTCGCACAAGTGACATTTGGTTAGCGGTAGTTTTTCGTCCGACTGTATACGGATATATTTAACTGCATGGTTTCTGAGCTCCAAGTACACATGAAAGAGACTTTTCATTGGTCTCCTAATGAGACAAAGATATTATTTCGCCATATAATAGGCCGCTATCTTCGGCAAACTCAAGACAGTAACATTGTTGACTGTACTAGCTTTGTAGCTAACGTTAGCTGAAAGTTATGCTGTGTGGAGCATCCAACCACCTACCAACCGGCAAATTGTGTGTTACAAATTACTTATTTGCGCCGCCCTGATTTTACATTGTAACACGGCACTCAATGTGTACAAGTAATTCTGTGAAGTGGAATAAGTAGCCTGCTTGTGTGGAGGCTTCATGGTCACACAACGTGGACAGCAAACCTGTCGCTAGCCTATCTGCTAGCCAGTGAACATCGCTGCCTACTTGCCAGTCTGCCAAGTTGAGTTGCTGTTCTTTGTAAATAAGGATATGCTAAAATGTGTATACTATATGTATAAGTGGCGTAGCCTACCGGGTTGATGAGTTTTAATGTTGGCCTTTATTAACTAAAAGTATGCTAAAGCCAAGCACGGTCAAGTTATCTTGCTTATAGGCAACTGAACATAATCTTTTCTCGTCCTTTCCATATTGAAACATTGGGATTGATACCGATATCTTGTTCCAGTATAATACTGTAGGCCTATTTGGCATGATACATTGAACCAATCGCTCGGCGAGTATCTCAAAGTTGTCCCTTTTGCGCCGCTCTGTCCTGGCAGAAAGTGCTGCTGGATTGCCCCTGCTCCTCCATCAAGGGGATGGGTTACGTAAAGACCAGAGCATATTGTATAAAAAGAAAGTCTTTGATAGTAACATGTGCCCTGTAGCCTACCCACACATCGACCGTCACAGTAGTTTCAAGAAGATTGTATTCACACAATTAAATCCTACATTTGCACATAATCCCTATACCATTGACCACCTTCAGATGTAGGATATGTGGGAGACTTAAGGATACATATAGTTTACGAGTCGATGTAAATATCCATTATTTTGTCAGGTCTTTGATGCTCACTAAAGTGACGCGCGCACTGGAAGTAGAAGCTACGTGACGTTTTCCACGCAGCAATTTTATAATATGCTTCGACGCTCGCTTTCAGTTATCAATTACTAAATCGTAATAACTAATGTGTTACGAGTTTGGTGTTAGTACTCCGATTTCAATCGTTACATGTTGCTGGCGTGGGATGTCTTGGCATGTGTTATGTTCTTTACCATAGCCTACATTGAAGTCTCATTTCTTTAAATATGAGTCACTAGTCCCGCGGTTGTAGCCTGATACACGCTTATTTTAGAACATTATTGGTAATCTCCCAGTTAGCAAATCAACCAGTACGCTCTTTTCAGAAATGCAACTGCTTTTGAACTGGGCATTATGTCATGACAACACCCCCTCCCCCCTGCAGCGTGTCGGTGATGTTAAAAAAAATAAATTAATAAAGAAGTTTAACTGAAATATCTCCGAAGGTCAGGCGTTTGAAGCCAGAGCGAGGTTCCACACAGCTCCGTGTGCGCCCAGGCCATCCGCCAAGCGGGCCTAGTCTTGGGTGTTGTCTTCCATGTTGGCTTTGTGGTAGGCTATGGAGCACCATCTGGCCATTTTGTGTGTCTGTGCGAGGGGTTGTTGTGGAAGCATCAAGAGCAAAGCCTTCGTGCTCGAACAGTGTAGGAAATCGTGTGTCCTCAATCCGCATAGCGAGTTTCTGTCCCGGTTGTGGTGTGTGTGTGTGTGTGTGTGTGTTGTGTGTGGGAGAGGGCTGAGTGGAAAGAAGTCGAGAAGCGGTGACGGTGTGTGCTCGCAACATGGCTACTGAAATGAATTAAATAATTCCTGATTGTATGTCTTCCTCATGTTTACAATAGACTTGGGTTATGAAGTTATTAACTTGCGTATCGCGTGGGTCGGTCAAAGGACAGTGTACTTCTTCAATTATTCAACCATATAATGCAAAGATGAGTGAAACACGAAGGCTTTTCTCGTTATTTTAGGAATTCCACTGACCACAGGCGTGAAAGCGTCAGAGAACTCTAGGATGAGATGCGCTCAGGAGAATCGTTCAGCTACTTCGGTTCCTATTATTTTTTAATAAAACGTTAAAAAAAAAAAAAAATGATATGAGGCTTTAGTGTTATGAGGCTGCTCCTTCCCCATTGTGTGTGTGAGCCCACAGCAGTTCCCAAATGACCAGCTTTTGTGCTCGACGGCGTGATGACACTCGGGGGCAGACAGTGGAGCAGTTATGTTTACTTCGCCCTCTATTAGGACATGTCTGTGGTCTGGCCTTTAAAAACAAAACCTCCCGGTTTCTGACTTGTCAACAGACAACATCATCTCCAATATCATCTCCAGAGGGTCTTAAAGGAGTAGTGCATCATTGCCGATACCCTCCTCACCTATCCATGTTTTCCCCCAAAATAGATAGATAGATACTTTATTGATCCTGGATCTATCTATCTATCTATCTATCTATCTATCTATCTATCTATCTATTTTGGGGGAAAACTTGGGATAAAGCTATATGGCTCATGCAATGTGTGCTGATTGGTGCCATGGTGGCAGAATTTGCAAGGCCATTTTAAGTGTATAGTTATATGTGTGTGGCTGGCTGGTGTGTTGAGGATGCGTGTCCTTTAAGACCTCAGAAAGCTCTCTGTGGAACAAAAAGAGGGATTGCATTGTGTGTGTGTGTGTGTGTGTGTGTGTGTGTGTGTGTGTGTGTGTGTGTGTGTGTGTGTGTGTGTGTGTGTGTGTGTGTGTGGAGGGTGGGGTTTGCAGTGGGAGGCCTGAATGGTAAAGATGTCAACCTGGCATACTTGTGAGCCTGTGGAGAGAGGAGGCTTGTTTACACATTAAACCCACACCAGAATGGGGGAGGGTGTGCATGTGTGTGTGTGTGTGAGAGGGAGACAGACAGAGGAGGTGAAAGTGGCTAAACAGAGAACAATAGTTTTTTCTGTTTCAGTTGAACGGCAATGTGTCTAAGCTGTGCCCATCCTCTGTGTGTGTGTGTGTGAGAGAGAGAGAGAGAGAGAGAGTGAGGTCACAACTTCTCATAGCTAACATAACTGTTTAGCTGTGTCAATGGTACACTCTGTATCTTCCAGTGGCTGAGATGGGCTCAAACACACATCCCGGGGTCCCCCAGCTCCCCCCACCTAGCCCCAGATGGGAGCGCACTTATGTTCCCCGGGTCCTATGTTCCCCACTTTGTATGGGACCGGGGAACATAGGATCCTTTTTTTTTGTGAGGGAACAGGTTAGTCTGGTTTTCATCATACTAAGCTCAATCTTTTAAGATTGAACATTAGTCTGGGGAAGATGCGCTTGGATTCTACTGCAAAAGAGGCGTGATCGATGTGCATCGTTCAAATGACTCCGTACGAGCGGGGCTGGTTGGTAAATGAAACTTTTAGCCTACTGTACCAAAGCCGGTCGGTAGAATCACAAACACATCCTTCTGCTGTATGTTCCAGGGCAAGTTTTTGTTCTGTTTTCAAAGAAAACTTGCCTTTAACATCTTCCAAAACAGAAGCGACAGCGGCTGCTGCTTTCGTTCCGTTGCTGCTTAAGTTTCGTTATCGTCATGTCACCGGCCAATAGCATGCCAGGACTAGAGAATGGCCGTTTCCGATAGGAGCGAAAGATTCTGGCGATGAGACAGCGAAAGTAGACCTGCTGGTATCCAGCCTGAGCTGCCGGGCGAAATTCAAATTCCCCGGAAGTTCAGGCAGGGTTCACCCAGCCTAGGAACACGTCTGAGTGTGGCCATTTTGGAGCGTTCCAGGTGTGTGTGAAAAGAATGTGTTAAACAGAAAACACGAGCAGAGAACTATTTCCAGCAGTTGGCCGTTGAGTTATTCCCAAAAAAGGGGCAATTGTTAATGGGACTCCCTGCAGGTGAAGGTGTGTGTGTGTGTGTGTGTGTGTGTGTGTGAGTGATTGCGATTGATTGTGCTCGCAGTGTGTCTGTGTTCGTGTGTGCACATCCAGACTGTGTAGTGGGTCAAGCGCTGGTCTAGTTCTGGTTTGGCTGAGATGTAGCCTAGCGAGGGCTCACTGTGTCCCATATCGAGCGCGTGCAGTGGTGTGGGTGTGGTTGTGTTCCGTATTGAGCGCGTGCAGTGGTGTGGGTGTGGACATTTGTTTGTCCCCTACTGAGCGCGTGCAGTGGTGTGGGTGTGGACCTCTGGCTGTGTGCCCGGCTGACCCTTGCAGGCCCTGATCTGGCAGCTGGGAGGCCTGGAGATGTTTCTATGGCCCTGGAGGCGTCCTAACCATAGGTCCCAACACGGCCCCAGCACAGCCCCAGCACAGCCCCAGCACAGCCCCAGCACAGCCCCAATACAGCCACAAAACAGCCCCCAGCACAGCCCCAACACAGCCCCAGCACAGCCCCAGCACAGCCCCAATACAGCCACAAAACAGCCCCCAGCACAGCCCCAACACGGCCCCAGCACAGCCCCAGCACAGCCCCAGCACAGCCCCAACACAGCCCCAGCACAGCCCAGCATAGCCCCAATAGAGCCCCAGCGCAGCCCCAATACAGCCACAAAACAGCCCCAGCACAGCCCCAGCACAGCCCCAACACAGCCCCAACACAGCCCCAGCACAGCCCCAGCACAGCCCCAATACAGCCCCAATACAGCCCCAATACAGCCCCAGCACAGCCCCAGCACAGCCCCAACACAGCCCCAGCACAGCCCCCAACACAGCCATATCTCTTCTGCTCTCTGTGTACTAACCATAGATCCCAACTCAGCCATATCTCTTCTGGTCTTGGTGTCCCAAGCAGAGACCCCAACACAGCCCTAGCAGCCCCAATATAGCCCCAAACAGCCCCAAACAGCCCCAAAACAGCCACGTCTCCCCCTGCCTGTGGCCCAGGAGGTGTCTTTACAGGAGGCCCCAGCACAGTCCTAAAATAGCCACGTATACCCCCCTGTCCCCAGTCTGTGGTCCAGGCGGTGAACTCACAGGAGGCCCCAATACAGCCACGTCTCCCCCTCTCTGTGTGGCCCAGGAGTGGCCCCAAAACAGCCCCAAGATAGCCACGTCTGTGGTCCAGGTGTGGCCCCAAAACAGCCCCAAGATAGCCACGTCTGTGGTCCAGGTGTGGCCCCAAAACAGCCCCAAGATAGCCACGTCTGTGGCCCAGGTGTGGCCCCAAAACAGCCCCAAGATGGCCACGTCTGTGGTCCAGGAGGTGTGCTCATAGGAGACCCCAATACAATAGAGCCCTGAAACAGCCACGTCTCCTCTTCTGTGGTGTGGAGGTGTGCGTCTCCTCCTCTCTGTGGTGTGGAGGTGTGGAGGTGTGCATCTCCTCCTCTCTGTGGTGTGGAGGTGTGGAGGTGTGCATCTCCTCCTCTCTGTGGTGTGGAGGTGTGCATCTCCTCCTCTCTGTGGTGTGGAGGTGTGCATCTCCTCCTCTCTGTGGTGTGGAGGTGTGGCGGTGTGGAGGTGTGCATCTCCTCCTCTCTGTGGTGTGGAGGTGTGCATCTCCTCCTCTCTGTGGTGTGGAGGTGTGGAGGTGTGCGTCTCCTCCTCTCTGTGGTGTGGAGGTGTGGAGGTGTGCATCTCCTCCTCTCTGTGGTGTGGAGGTGTGGAGGTGTGCATCTCCTCCTCTCTGTGATGTCGAGCTGTGGAGGTGTGGAGGTGTGCGTCTCCTTCCTCTCTGTGGTGTGGAGGTGAGGAGGTGTGGAGGTGTGCATCTCCTCCTCTCTGTGGTGTGGAGGTGTGGAGGTGTGCATCTCCTCCTCTCTGTGGTGTGGAGGTGTGGAGGTGTGCATCTCCTCCTCTCTGTGGTGTGGAGGTGTGCATCTCCTCCTCTCTGTGGTGTGGAGGTGTGGCGGTGTGGAGGTGTGCATCTCCTCCTCTCTGTGGTGTGGAGGTGTGCATCTCCTCCTCTCTGTGGTGTGGAGGTGTGGAGGTGTGCGTCTCCTCCTCTCTGTGGTGTGGAGGTGTGGAGGTGTGCGTCTCCTCGTCTCTGTGGTGTGGAGGTGTGGAGGTGTGGAGGTGTGCATCTCCTCCTCTCTGTGGTGTGGAGGTGTGGAGGTGTGCGTCTCCTCGTCTCTGTGGTGTGGAGGTGTGGAGGTGTGGAGGTGTGCATCTCCTCCTCTCTGTGGTGTGGAGGTGTGCGTCTCCTCGTCTCTGTGGTGTGGAGGTGTGGAGGTGTGCGTCTCCTTCCTCTCTGTGGTGTGGAGGTGTGGAGGTGTGGAGATGTGGCGGTGTGGAGGTGTGGAGGTGTGCATCTCCTCCTCTCTGTGGTGTGGAGGTGTGCGTCTCCTCTCTGTGGTGTGGAGGTGTGGAGGTGTGGAGGTGTGCGTCTCCTTCCTCTCTGTGGTGTGGAGGTGTGGAGGTGTGGAGATGTGGCGGTGTGGAGGTGTGGAGGTGTGCATCTCCTCCTCTCTGTGGTGTGGAGGTGTGCGTCTCCTCTCTGTGGTGTGGAGGTGTGGAGGTGTGGAGGTGTGCATCTCCTCCTCTCTGTGGTGTGGAGGTGTGGAGGTGTGGAGATGTGGCGGTGTGGAGGTGTGGAGGTGTGCATCTCCTCCTCTCTGTGGTGTGGAGGTGTGCGTCTCCTCTCTGTGGTGTGGAGGTGTGGAGGTGTGCGTCTCCTCCTCTCTGTGGTGTGGAGGTGTGGAGGTGTGCATCTCCTCCTCTCTGTGGTGTGGAGGTGTGGCGGTGTGGCGGTGTGCATCTCCTCCTCTCTGTGGTGTGGCGGTGTGGAGGTGAGGAGGTGTGGAGGTGTGTGTCTCCTCTCTGTGGTGTGGAGGTGTGGAGGTGTGCGTCTCCTTCCTCTCTGTGGTGTGGAGGTGAGGAGGTGTGCGTCTCCTCGTCTCTGTGGTGTGGAGGTGTGCGTCTCCTTCCTCTCTGTGGTGTGGAGGTGTGGAGGTGTGGAGATGTGGCGGTGTGGAGGTGTGGAGGTGTGCATCTCCTCCTCTCTGTGGTGTGGAGGTGTGCGTCTCCTCTCTGTGGTGTGGAGGTGTGGAGGTGTGGAGGTGTGGAGGTGTGCATCTCCTCCTCTCTGTGGTGTGGAGGTGTGCGTCTCCTCTCTGTGGTGTGGAGGTGTGGAGGTGTGGAGGTGTGCATCTCCTCCTCTCTGTGGTGTGGAGGTGTGCGTCTCCTCTCTGTGGTGTGGAGGTGTGGAGGTGTGCGTCTCCTCCTCTCTGTGGTGTGGAGGTGTGGAGGTGTGGAGGTGTGGAGGTGTGCATCTCCTCCTCTCTGTGGTGTGGAGGTGTGGCGGTGTGCATCTCCTCCTCTCTGTGGTGTGGTGGTGTGGAGGTGTGCGTCTCCTTCTCTCTGTGGTGTGGAGGTGTGGAGGTGAGGAGGTGTGGAGGTGTGTGTCTCCTCTCTGTGGTGTGGAGGTGTGGAGGTGTGCTCGCAGGAGGCCCAGAGCGGGAGCGCTGTACCTGCTTCCTGTGGCCCGGAGTGCTGCGCCTGCTTGGCCCCTCCCCCTCTGGCTCGCCTGAGAGAGCAGGCCGACTGCAGGCTGCTTCCTGTGAGGCCTGGCTTGGAGACACACTCACACTCACACTCACACTCACACTCACATACTCACATACTCACATACTCACACACTCACACACTCACACACTCACACACTCACACTCTTTCACTCTCCCTCTCTCTCTCTCCCCCTTCTCTCTTATACACTCTCTCTCTCTCTCTCACACACACACACACACACACACACACACACACACACACACACACACACACACACACACACACACACACAAACAGTTTTTGAAGTCAACCACAGTGGGCCCCTCGAGTCCACGTAGCTGCTAAAGAGACCTTGTGCTGTTTTGGTCTGTCCTCCTCTGAGGGTTTGGTGTGTTTGTGTGTTTTTTGTCAGTGGGGCTGTCTGCCACAGTGACTCCTTTTAGAAAGCACACCTGCTTTGCTGAACTCACAAAAGAGACATATAAGCATACACACACAGAAACATATGGGATGTCTGCAACACACGCACAGACACACACACACACACACCTGCATTTCGTCTGTGTAGCACTCAACACACACACACACACACACACACACACACAGATGTGTATGTCTTAGATGAAAGTGAAAGACATGAATGACATGAAAGTGGTGTTGAATTAAAAAGGCTGTTTATCATTCAGTGAAACTCTCTTCTGCGTGATCATGTCATGTTTTAGAGGAAGTTTGAGCAGATAGATATTCCCCCCCCGTCTGCCTGCCTGCCTGCCTGCCTGCCTGGCTGTGATAACTAGGGTGATAATCTGTTGCTGTTGGTGCCGTTCTGGGGAGTGGAAAGGAGGCATTCAAACATATGGGATTTTGTGTGTGTGTGTGTGTGTGTGGGGGGGGGGGGGGGGGGGGGCACAACTACAATGTTGTAAAATTCCTGAATATGTTGATCAATTATAATGACCTGTAGTTGATACACTATGACTATCATATTAGTCAGTAATCGTTGTGTAGTTATCAGTGATTACTTAAGGCTTCGTCCTGAAGAGACTTATTTTCTGATAATGACCAGCAGACAATACATTATCCCGCTTATTATACGGCTACTTGCCAAAACAAGAAAATAAACTTCACATAATGGGTCTTTTTGTTTATTTTGTTACCGTTTCGTGGGTTCTGCTGAGAAAAGAAATAGTTTGCCACACAAATAGAACTGGCCAGTTTCAGGTTTTGCATGGCAAGGTCTTACTTGCTGATTCGGTTGCAACAAGCAAATGGACTAAGACGTGAATCAAGAGCACAAAATGTGTTGGCCTTGTCATTATATACTTGCAGCAAACATTATATGGACCTAACAGAAAAGCATATGAATGGAACTTTTTGCAGCACTCGGACGAGCCGTGTAATAATGTGTCATAGCTGTTCTCTGATCAGTAACAGCTGAGTAGTTATCAGTAATAATGTGTCATAGCTGTTCTCTGATCAGTAACAGCTGAGTAGTTATCAGTAATAATGTGTCATAGCTGTTCTCTGATCAGTAACAGCTGAGTAGTTATCAGTAATAATGTGTCATAGCTGTTCTCTGATCAGTAACAGCTGTGTAGTTATCAGTAATAATGTGTCATAACTGTTCTCTGATCAATAACAGCTTTGTAGTTATCAGTGATAATGTGTCAACTGTTCTTTGATCAGTAACAGATGTGTAGTTATCAATAATAGCCGTGAGGTCATTAGTAGCTACTCGGTAGTAACTGATCTTGGTGTTTGTTTGTGTCACAGGAATGGCAGCCTCCCTTCGCCTGTGATGTCGACAGACTCCACTTCACGCCTCGCATACAGAGGCTCAACGAGCTGGAGGTAATTATCTTGTGTGTGTGTGTGTGTGTGTGTGTGTGTGTGTGTGTGTGTGTGTGTGTGTGTGTGTGTGTGTGTGTGTGTGTGTGTGTGCGCGTACGTGCGCATTCTTATATGAGCTGGAGGTAATTTCTTTGTTTTGTCCTGTCCTAACATCTTAGTGTGTGTGTGTTCTATCCTATTTCTGCATGGATTTTGTTTGTGTGTGTGTACGTGTGTGTGTCTTTGTGGTCATGGGTTTGTGGGTGTGTATTAGCATACTAGCAGATGCAATTGTGTGTGTGTGTGTGTGTGTGTGTGTGTGTGTGTGTGTGTGTGTGTGTCTCCTCTGTTACTGGAGGTCTCTCCAGTTGGAGGTCAGAGAATAGAGTTCAAAGGTGACCTCCAGATTTGATAGTCAGCAGATACCCTCTGTTCCCTATGTTGTGTGTGTGTGTGTGTGTGTGACTGACACACCGGTTACTCTGGGGAGATGCTCTGTGCAGGGGTCCAGTTAATGATCGCTGTCTGCATTCAGCCTCTCGGACCGTCCATCATGGCCGCCATGACGACTGAGCAATCTCATCAAACTTTAACTCAACACTCAGAGAAAAGTCTAATAGTCCAAGAGTCTGATAGTCATTACTTGTAGATAAATACTCAGAGAAAACTCTAGTAGTCTAAGAGTCTAAGAATCTAATAGTCGAATCTAAGAGTGCAACAGTCATTACTTGTACATTGTGGGAGTGATTAGGGCAGTTAAGATCATGGTGTGATGTAGGCAGCAGAGATCTTGGGGTGACTTGGTAAAATGTTGGGGTGATGCAGTCATCTTTTGGGGTGACTTGATTAGCAATAATCTTGAGGTGACTTAAGTAGGTGCGATATGTGACGTCATGTGGGTAGTGTCTAGGCCATTTGTTGTACCCCTACTTGACCCCCCCGTTCCTGTCTCACAGGCCCAGACCCGGGTCAAGCTCAACTTCCTGGACCAGATCGCCAAGTTCTGGGAGCTCCAGGGATGCTCGCTCAAGATCCCGCATGTCGAGCGCAAGGTTCTCGACCTCTACCACCTCAACAAGGTCAGTAGAACCTCAACAAGGTCATCAGACAACTAGGTCAATACCAGCTCAGTATGTTAACATCATTCAATAAAGCCTTCTCAGTCTGGCCTATCAGAGGTCAGTTCTGGGTCAGTCAGATGAACACTAACATGATCAACACTCACACTAACACAAACAACACTCACACTAACACAAACAACACTAACACAAGCAACACTCACACTAATACAAGCAACACTAACACAAGCAACACTCACACTAGCTCAAGCAACACTCAACACTAATTCAAGCAGCAGTGCTAGTGTGCAGTCTCAACAGGTTTGGCAGTAATAGTGTAGCGTGCTAGTGTACAGTCTCAACAGGTTTGGCAATAATAATGTTTGGTCCCCCTTTGGTCCCTCCAATCCCCGGTGCAGCTGGTGGCGGACGAGGGCGGCTTTGACATCGTGTGCCGGGACCGGCACTGGACCAAGATCGCCCTGCGCATGGGCTTCGCTCCCGGGAAGGCCGTGGGCTCCCATCTGAGGGCCCACTACGAGCGCATCCTCTACCCCTACAACCTCTTCCAGTCCGGGGCCAACCTACTGGTGAGCACAGAGGAGAGATGGAGAGGGAAGGAGGGAGGGAGGGATGGAGGGAGGGAGGAAAGAAGAGGGGGAGTAAGATAGACAGAGGTGGAGGGATAAAGGGAGGGGGGGGGCATCCTCTACCCATACAGCCTCTTCCAGTCCGGGGCCAACCTACTGAGGGCATAGAGGAGGGAGGGAGGAGAGGAGAGGAGGGATGGAGGGAGGGAGGGAGGAGAGGAGGGATGGAGAGAGGGAGGGAGAGAGGGGGATAGAGGGAGAGAGGAGGGAGGGAGAGAGAGAGGGGGATAGAGGGAGGGGGCAGTTATTTTCTGGCAGGGGAGAAGGGATAGGAAAGGGAGGGAGAGATGAAATTAGGAAGGGATAGAGGGATGGGGGATAGAGGGATAAGTCTGTTGAAGGAAAAGCGGGAGGGAGGGGAGGGAAAGAGAAAGAGAGACACGGAGGGAGAAATGAGTAGGAATGATGGCGCTTAGCTGTGTGTGTGTGTGTGTGTTCATGTCCGAGCCCTTGGCTCAGTGCTAATACTGCATGACGCTGTGGTGTACAAGCGCTAGCAGGCCTGCTCATGCACGCCCAAAGCTTTAAATGTGATTATACACACAAGCTGTGTGTGTGTGACTGTGTGTGTGTGTGTGTGTGTCTGTCTGTCTGTGTGTATATATGTGTACAGCCGCTAGAGTGTGTGCTGCGCTTCAGGCGCTAGATGCTACATGATGTCATTAAAGTGTGTGTTTTGTGTTCATATATTTATTGGGCATCTTATGTAATGTGCTACACAGACTTGTAGCCTCTGCACCCTAAAAGGATTCAATTATAGCACAGCATGATTACTAGCTGTGTGTCTGGGTGTGTGTGTGTGTGTGTGTGTGTGTGTGTGTGTGTGTGCGCAAGCCTAACGTAAGATGGAGGCACGGGCCTGAAAGAGGAGCCTAGGCTGCTGATTGGTCGAATGTCGGTGACCTCTCCCTGCCGAGGTCACCGAAAATTGTTGAGTAACTGTGCTGGCTCTCTCTCTCTCGCCCCAGGCCCCAGAGTTCGCATCCAAACTGATGCGATTCACAGCCGACTTCGAGCTGGAAAAGGTACGTGTGTGTCTCCCCTAGGCTACGCTAACACCAGCCCTACTAACACGATGCGCTACGCTACGTTATGCTACATTATGCTACGCTACGTTGCGCTACGCTATGCTGCGCTAAGGAAGCAGCAGGCACGCAGTGCTGAGGCACTCTGGGAGTTGAACGCTGCAGCTGAGGGGGAGTAAACAGGAAATAGAATAACAACAACAAACAGATAGATACTCTGTTGAGTTGAGGACGGGTAGAGTTTCTGGTTCTTTGTTCCCTCCTTTTCTGTGGATGGCGAAAGAGCTCCGTTGCTCTTGTTGTGTAAAGCAGTATGTGTTTATTTGTGTTTATTTGTTTATGGTGCATGTGGGAGGGGCGGCAACATCCCTGTGATTGACATCTGCTGTCCCAAATCTTTCTCTGTTTTCTGTCTGTCTTTTTTCTCTCATTTTCTCTCTTTCTTTCACACACACACACACACACACACACACACACACACCCTCTCTCTCCTCCCTGTCCTCTAGTTCTCCGCTGACTCCCTTATTATTTTCATCCTCTCTTTTTCTTCTGCCCCTCCCTCCATTTCTCCATCATCATCATCATCTCTCTCTCTCTCTCTCTCTCTCTCTCTCTCTCTCCCTCTCTCTCTCTCCTGCCCCTCCTCCCTCTATGCTGTCACTATGTTTAGAGGAGTTCATGTGCAATTCAGGTTTCTCCACTGTGTGTGTGTGTGTGTGTGTGTGTGTGTGTGTGTGTGTGTGTGTGTCTCTGTCAGGTCCCTTTCTCCCTGTACTTGTGTGTGTGCCAGGTTGCTTTCTCTCTGCACTTGTGTGTGTGTGTGTTGGCTCAGCAGAGGTTAAGCTCTCTAAGCCAGCATCTGCTGACAGTCTGTTCTCTCTAACCTGTCCTTCACTAGGGACTGGACCTGTAGGCTAGAGCCTGCATCCAACCTAACCTGACACTCGTACACACACACACACACACACACACACACACACACACACACACACACACACACACACACACACACACACACACACACACACACACACACAAACACAGACACACACGGACAGGCCGACACACACACATTTTTTTAGTTGTATACACACTGTGGCTCTGTTATGAAACAGAAAACAGCTGCAAAATGAGCTTAGCACTCTAGAATCTTTGCTATACACAACGGCATGACGATAGCAAAAGCCGGAAAGTTAAACTAAACTAGCCCTCCGAAGCCCATTGTTGGCTACGGAATATCGTGAATAGCGAATAAAGCCCGGCGCCCACCAGAAGCGGCGTTCAGCGGTGTTCGGCGGTCTGGGCTTGCCGCGCAGGATTTTAGAATAGTTTTCTATCTCTGCGCGGCTGCTGCGCGGCAGACGTTTCCAGTGGCCGTTGCTCCATTGAAAACAATGTAATTCTAATTTATTTCGTGGCGCGGCGCGTACGCTTCTGGTGGGCGTTAGGCTTAAGTTTCGAACCGCACTTACAGCCCCACTCCCCAGTTAGATATCTTTAAAGGCCGCAGTTTTTACCGTTTCGAACAGAGGCCAAATTTAAATAGTCTTTTGTTAGACCAGTGTTAGCCTCTCACTGACTCCGCCTCCACACTTACACACACATCCACACATTAGAGGTTTCATCAACTACTTAAGTACTAAAATAAGTTAAGTACTAAAAAGCTTGCAACAAGTGTGCAGCAAGTACTAAAAATGACCTTGTTGCACAGTGACGTACTAGAGTACAGTAAGAATGCCATAGAGGATGCGGTTTAGGGTGAGATGGGGGGCTAAGGATCAGCATTCTCCCTGGTTCTCCCTGGTTCTCCCTGGTTCTCCCTGGTTCCCCCTGTCTCCAAGACTACGTAGACCCTCAAAAAAACATCTCAATCGTAATAATTGACCGCAGCGTGAGCTGTTGACTACATAGACACTGGTGAATTCTTGTGAATGAACAGTAACACTCATGGATTTGGCTGATGTCTTTATAAGAAGTGACCCAGTTACTCTTCCAAAGGCCAGTCTCCCCAGGGCTCCTTGGGGTTAATTGCCTTGCGCAAGGATGCGGCGGTGACAGCCAGGAACTGAGCCCTTATCTCTCTGGCTGCTGCCTCCTTGCTCCTTAGCTCCTGCGCTACCACCGCCCTGGTTAGCCTTCTGGGGATAAAGCCTGTGTCTGTGGCACAGTGTGTGTGTGTGTGTGTGTGTGTGTGTGTGTGTGTACCTGATAGGGATGTGTGTGTGTGTACCTGATGGGGATATATGTGTGTGTGTGTGTGTGTGTGTACCTGATGGGGATATATGTGTGTGTGTGTGTGTGTACCTGATGGGGATATATGTGTGTGTGTGTGTGTGTGTACCTGATGGGGATATATGTGTGTGTGTATACCTGATGGGGATATATGTGTGTGTGTGTGTGTACCTGATGGGGATATATGTGTGTGTGTGTGTGTGTGTACCTGATGGGGATATATGTGTGTGTGTATACCTGATGGGGAAATATGTGTGTGTGTGTGTATAACTGATGGGTTGTGTGTGTCCTCCAGTGTGTGCAGAAGCCCTCGATGCCCCCTGACCTGGACGAGAAGGAGCCCAAGCTGCTCGACGGGCCTCAGAGGATGGGCGGAACCCTGCCACTGCCTGACTCCTCCCCCCCAGCCCGCCGCGCCAAGCGCATGGACCAGGGCAACCCCGCCTCCTCCCCCGACGACCTGCCAATCAAACCGGTACGCCACGGCCCACCGGAGCGCTGATGTGTGTGTGTGTGTGTAGGTGTGTGTGTGTGTGGGTGTGTGTGTGTGTGTGAGGGGGTGTGTGTGTGTGGTGGTGGCATGAGGACCGTGATCTGATCATTTCATTAAAGTGTACATTTGAACTACCACTTGAGTCTTTAGATCATCCAATGAAACCATCCAACTTGAGTTCACAGTGTGTGTGTGCGTGTGTGTGTGTGTGCATGTCTGAGTTCTCTTTTTGTGTGTGTGTGTGTGTGTGTGTGTGTTTGCACATGCACAGGTCTTCACTCTGTGTGTGTGTGTGTGTGTGTGTGTGTGTGTTTGCACGTGCACAGGTCTTCACTCTGTGTGTGTGTGTGTGTGTGTGTGTGAGATAACAGGCGTTCAGTTATTGTCCGTTAGGAAACAGTTATGGTAATTTCAGTGGCTATGCAACAGCAGCATGTGATTGAGCTGATCTGGTCAGAGTGCTCAGTCACACACACACACACACACACAGACACACACACACGCACAGTCTTCCTCTTTCCTCTGGAGACTGAGGCATTCTCACCACTCAAAACTAACTGTTCCTGCATGTGTGAGTGTGTGTATGTGTGTGTACGTGTGTGTGTGTGTGTGTGTGTGTTGAGTGGGAGGGACTTGAATTGACATGTTTATGTGGTAATAGTGTAATGCATTAATATTTTACACGCTCTGAAAGGGTTGAGAGGCCCCCATCCTGTGTGTGTGTGTGTGTGTGTAAGAGAGTGTGCGCATGCCAAATTATGGCTACCTACAGATACATTGGGCCATGACAGGAAGTTTGAATGTAGACCACTCAGCGTGAATGATGGAAACTGTGTGTGTGTGCACGTGTGTGTGTGTGTGTGTGTGTGTGTGTGTGTGTGTGTGTGTGTGTGTGTGTGTGTGTGTCTTGCCCTTGAAAGCTCTGTGTGTGTGTTTATGTGTGTGCGTGTGGTGTGTGTGTGTGTGTGTATGTGTATGTGTATGTAAGGCTCTAGCAAAATTCTGCTCAATTTCTATGATAAATGGCAGTCGCCACATATGGAGAAAGCGTTGTTTTTTGTACCCATGAACTGAGACCAGAGGCATAGGCCTCTGTGTGTGTGTGTGTGTGTGTGTGTGTGTGTGTGTGTGTGTGCGCGTGTGATGTAATTGAATTCTTTGTTTGTTGCAGTCGGGGTGTGTGAAGACGGAACCGGGCGAGGTGTGTGAGAACCGACCCAATCTCAGGAGACGCATGGGCTCACTGGTGGCCAAGCCTGAACCAGGTTAGACACACACTCTCTCTCTACTATATACACACACACACACACACACACACACACACACACACACACACAGATTTATACAGCACACAAGCATGGGCACACTGGTGGCTAAACCTAAACTGGGTTTGACACACATATGCACACGGAATGCACATACGATGACTCCTGTGTTGACCTCCTGTTTGATGTGTGTGTGTGTGTGTGTGTGTGTGTGTGTGTGTGTGTGTGTGTGTGTGTGTGTGTGTGTGTGTGTGTGCGCGCAGTAGAGAGAGAGGCCCCCATCCTGGTGAAACCGGAGCCTCTGGAGCCCAAACTCATCAGCGACTCATCACTGGACAAGAGCAAGGGGCGCTACCGCAAACCCCCACCCATACTCAGTGTGGTGAGTACACACACACACACACACACACACACACACACACGCAGCTACCGCAAACCCCCACCCATACTCAGCGTGGTGAGTACACACACACACACACACACACACACACACACACACACGCAGCTACCGCAAACCCCCACCCATACTCAGCGTGGTGAGTACACACACACACACACACACACACACACACACACACACACACACACACACACACACACACACACACACACACACACGCAGCTACCGCAAACCCCCACCCATACTCAGCGTGGTGAGTACACACGCACGCGCGCACGCGCACACACACACACACACACACACACACACATATACACACACACACACACACACACACAGTTACCACAAACTTTGTCTCATACATGTGGTGGGTCCATACACACACACATAGGCTTGTACACACATAGAAACATACACCTACTTTCACACACAGTCGATCCCACATCTTACACTTACATACATAAGTCATACACACACACACACACATACACTCGGCCTACACACACACACACACACACACACATACGCACATACCACACACAAGTGTGATGTGTTCGAACACATGTGGATGCCATGAAAGGTTCCCTTTGTGTCGTTTATGTGTGTGTGTGGGGTCCTGCCTCGTGTCTCAGAGGGCTGCCCCAGTGGTGCCTGACCAGAATAGAGCTCTCTCTCTGGCGAGCCTCTCAGAGGCTCCCAACATCATCCTCGCTCTCGCCTGCCATTCAGCGTTGCTATGGCAACGGCCCCTCGGAGGATGTGATGTGTGGGTTGCGCTCTGTAAAAGAGTCGGAGCCCAAACACACACACACACACACACACACCCAGCGAGGTGGGTGAAACCCACAATCTGCTAATCTAGACACACACACACACACACACACACACACACACACACACACACACACACACACACACACACACACACACACACACACACACACACACACACACACACACACAGACACACACACAGACACACACACAGTTTACACTTAGTCAGAAGAGCAGAGACACACACATAACTCACACACACACACACACACACACACACACACACACACTCAGAGGAGCCGCAGGGTGTGTGTGTGCTGGAGTGCAGGCAGGGTTGTTCCACATGTGAAGTGTGTAGGCAGGTCAGTGGTTTTCAGGAGGTTTTGCAGTGTGCCTTGAGTCTGCACCTGTGTTCTTGTGTGTGTGTGTGTGTGTGTGTGTACGTGTGTGTGTGTGTGTTTGTGTGTGTTCACGTTAGAATCTGCTAGTAAACTATGAGCCATGTGTGTTCTGCTACCAAATGTGTTTGGGTTTATTGACTGATGTTCTATTGCTGAATCATGCGTGTTCAGTCATGCGTGTGTGTGTGTGTGTGTGTGTGTGTGTGTGTGTGTGTGTGTGTAAATGAGAGTGTAATTTGAGCAGTCTGGCACCCTGATCCACTGACCCAATTCTCACTTTAGAATGTCAGTGCTATACACACACACACACACACACACACACACACACACACACACACACACACACACACACACACACACACACACACACACATTTTTTTTATTTTAAAACATAGTGCAAAAAAACAGTTACACTAGGTATTTAAATCAATACCATAATACACTCTATCAACTACATCCTTACCCACTACATTATCACACAACAACAAAACAAAAACAAACACACAACCACACACAACATAGCCCCACAGCAGGTTCCCCCTCTCCCCCTCTCCCCCAACACACACCATAATACGCAATGTCTAAGGTCAATTATTATTACAACTTATTTTCTACTGATCCCCATTTTTAATATATGTCAGGAAACTACCCCACATAGCAAAGAACTTTGACACTGAATCTCTCACTTTAGCGAGCATTAGTTCGTAAGAGGCTGGCCTTAGAGACGTGAGTGTAGTTATCACATGAGTGTGTGTGGCCTTAGAGACGTGAGTGTAGTTATCACATGAGTGTGTGTGGCCTTACAGACGTTAGTGTAGTTATCACATGAGTGTGTGTGGCCTTAGAGACGTTAGTGTAGTTATCTAATGAGTGTGTTTGGCCTTACAGACGTTAGTGTAGTTATCTAATGAGTGTGTGTTGCCTCAGAGACATTAGTGTAGTTATCACATGAGTTTTTGGCCTTGTTTCTGAGTTAAGGGGTGAAGTTTGGGGATATGTATAGTGTACTTGTCACATTTTTAATCATAATTGTGTGTGTGTTTGTGTGTGTGTGTGTGTGTGTGTGTGTGTGTCTGCAGGTGGACCTCTACGTGTGTCTGGTGTGTGGCAGTGGGACCGAGGAGGACAAGCTGTTGCTATGCGACGGTTGCGATGACAGCTATCACACCTTCTGCCTGATCCCGCCCCTCAATGATGTCCCCAAAGGAGACTGGAGGTGTCCCAAGTGTCTGGCACAGGTGTGTGTGTGTGTGTGTGTTGTGAAAATGCCCCATGTGGCTGTTATGGACTGTGTGTGTGTCTGAGACTTTGTTAGTGTTGTGTGTCTATGTGTGATAGTGTGAAGATGCCCCAAGTGAGTGTGTGCTTCTGTCTGGCTAAGTGTGTGTGTGTGTGTGTGTGTGTCTGGTTTGTCTCTTGTGAGGGCCCCTGGGCCCCAGCACACCATCTGCTGTCTGCTTCACCTCAGACTTGGGCTGGGCTTGGGAAGTGTGTGTGTGTGTGTGTGTGTGTGTGTGTGTGTGTGTGTTTCTCAAGTTGCGTTTGTGTATTTTCATTGTTTACCTCCGCCAAGGAGGTATATGTTTTCATCGGGGACCGGCATTTGTCTGTCTGTTTGTTTGTCTGTCTGTTTGTCTGTTTGTTAGCAAGATAACTCAAAAAGTGATGGATGGATTTCGATGAGATTTTCAGGGAAGGTCAGACATGACCCAAGGAAAAAGCAATTACATTTTGGGACTGATCCGTAATTCTGTCGGGATTCCAGAGGCATTTATGTATTTAGCTTGGTGGTGTAATGGCATGGTATGGCCACGTGGTGGCGATCTGAAATGTATGACAACCTAGAAAGAACAATGCAGGCGGAGGTAGCTGCGCTCTCGGACTGCTTTTCTAGTTTCTTTCTGTAATGTGTGGTTTTTCTGATCTTTAATTTTGTTTTTCTGCCTGTAATAGTTCTGTCCATGCGTTTGCGGTGTGTATGTGTGTGTTTACATGACTGTATGTTTACGTGTTTGTATTTTATGCGTCTGTGTGTGTGTGTTGACGTGTGTGTGTGTTTACCAGTGTGTATATTTATAGTGTGTGTGTGTGTGTTTACACGTGTGTGTTTACGTGTGTGTGTGTATGTGTGTATTTACATGTGTGTATGTTAACGTGTGTGTATATTAACGCGTGTGTGTGTGTGTGTGTGTGTGTTGCAGGAGTGTGGTAAGCCCCAGGAGGCGTTTGGCTTTGAGCAGGCCCGCAGGGATTACTCCCTCAGAGCCTTCGGTCAGATGGCCGACAACTTCAAATCAGATTACTTCAATATGCCCGTCCATGTAAGTAACCACACACACACACACACACACACACACACACACACACACACATAAACACACACACATACACACACAAGGCATTTTAGGTTCTATAACTTCAGATGAGTCAGAAGTGACCCATGATTCCCTGGATCTAAATCACAGAGTTGAATATATATATATTTTTAAATTCATCCTCAAACAGTATCTTATTCACAGACAGTGTGTTCATAGCACTACCATATTTTCCGGAGTATAAGTCGCACCGGAGTATAAGTCGCACCAGTCAAAAAATGCCTAACGAAGAGGAAAATGCCATATATAAGTCACACCTGACTATAAGTCGTATTCGTTCAGAAATGTATTCACAAAATCCAAGACCAAGAACAGACAGAGGCTGTAACTAGACACAGAGGCCAAAAAGATTAATATTAATGATGAGAAGGGGTGAATGGTAGCTGCAGACAGCTGTAGACAGTAATGTTTACTCCTCTTTCATTTTGGAATTTCAAAAACATGTTAAATTTCATATATAAGTCGCACCTGACTATAAGTCGCAGGGCCAGCCAAACTATGAAAAAAAGTGTGACTTATAGTCCGGAAATTACGGTAGTTTTGCAAATCTCTTTAAAAGGTTTGTGTGTTTCTGTTTCTGTGTGTGTGTGTGTGTGTGTGTGTGTGTGTGTGTGTGTGTGTGTGTGTGTGTATAGATGGTTCCTACGGAGCTGGTGGAGAAGGAGTTCTGGCGTCTGTCCAGCACTATTGAGGAGGATGTGACGGTGGAGTACGGCGCGGACATCGCCTCTAAGGACTTCGGCAGCGGCTTCCCCATACGCAACGGACGCTTCAAGGTCGCTCCCGCAGACGAGGTCAGACCATCAGCTGCCCCCCTCACTCTGCCCTCACACACACACACACACACACACACACTCACACACACACACACACACACCACTCAGTGTCCAGCAGCTGCTCACTCCTCACTCCACACACACACACACACACACACACACACTCACTCAGTATGTGCAACAGCTGCTCGTTGCCAGCCGCATGCACGGATGCGCACACACACACACGTGCGCGCGCATACACATATTGTCTGTATGTCCAGCAGCTGTCTGTTTCCCCAGTCACAGCTGACACACACCTGTAGACCTCGGTGCAGTCAAGGCCCCTACAGACTAGATCACTCCTCACAGCTCACCTGAAGCTCCTGAAGACCAGGCTAGATCACCTGAAGGAGGATCGGGCTCACACACGCTCAGCAGATCTCACCAGAAGACTAGACCAGATCACTCTCGGCAGATCTCACTAGAAGACTAGACTAGATCACTCTCGGCAGATCTCACTAGAAGACTAGACTAGATCACTCTCGGCAGATCTCACCAGAAGACTAGACTAGATCACTCACAAACACACACACACACACACACACGCACACACACGCTCAAAAACACACAGATGCTAGTTGAACCCACTCAGAGAGAGTAAGACTTGTGTGTAAGTAGCGTGCTCATGCCGTGTGTGTGTGTGTGTGTGTGTGTGTGTGTGTGTGTGTGTGTGTGTTGCGTGTGCAGAAGTACCTGAGCTGCGGCTGGAACCTGAACAACATGGCGATGATGAGCCCGTCGGTGCTGACCCACGTGACGGCCGACATCTGTGGCATGACGCTGCCCTGGCTCTACGTGGGCATGTGCTTCAGCTCCTTCTGCTGGCACATAGAGGACCACTGGAGCTACTCCATCAACTACCTGCACTGGTACTGATATACACACACACACACACACACACACACACACACACACACACACACACACACACACACACACACACACACACACACACACACACACACACACACACACACACACACACACACACATATGTGGCTGTACGTGGGCATGTGCTTCAGCTCCTTCTGCTGGCACATAGAGGACCACTGGAGCTACTCCATCAACTACCTGCACTGGTACACACACACACACACACACACACACACACACACACACACACACACACACACACACACACACATATGTGGCTGTACGTGGGCATGTGCTTCAGCTCCTTCTGCTGGCACATAGAGGACCACTGGACTGCACCTACCTGCACTGGTACTGATATACACACACACACACACACACACACACACACACACACACACACATAGAGGACCACTGGAGCTACTCCATCAACTACCTGCACTGGTACTGATATACACACACACACACACACACACACACACATAGAGGACCACTGGAGCTACTCCATCAACTACCTGCACTGGTACACACACACACACACACACACACACACACACATAGAGGACCACTGGAGCTACTCCATCAACTACCTGCACTGGTACACACACACACACACACACACACACACACACATAGAGGACCACTGGAGCTACTCCATCAACTACCTGCACTGGTACACACACACACGCACACACACACATAGAGGACCACTGGAGCTACTCCATCACTGTACTGGTACATACACACACAAACACACACACTAGCTTCATCACCTACCCAAACTAGTACGACACACACACATACACACACTGTAATAACGCATCAACACGGGTACTTAGTGAACCCACACACACTTCACCCACTACAGTATAACATGCACACACACAACATATACACTGCTCTCCCTTTTCGTAACACCATGTGATCACTTATCTGGTAAGGGTCTGTGCCATCTTTTACATACTTTTCCATGTGTGTGTTCCCTGTGTGTGTGCGTGTGTGCGTGTGTGTGTGTGTGTGTGTGTTCCCTGTGTGTGTGTGTGTGTGTGTGTGTGTTAGGGGGGAGCCCAAGACGTGGTATGGGGCCCCAGGCTATGCGGCGGAGCAGCTGGAGGCGGTGATGAGGAAGTTGGCCCCCGAGCTCTTCGAGTCGCAGCCAGACCTGCTGCACCAGCTGGTCACCATCATGAACCCCAACACACTGATGAGCCACGGAGTACCGGTACGGACGCGCACACACACACACACACACACACACACACACACACACACACACACACATATAGACTTGCATACACATACACACAGACACAGACAGACCTGCTGCACCAACTGCATCATGAACCTCAAGCACATGTGTGTACACACACACACACACACACACTCAGACGTGCATACGGACAGACATTTTAACTACTTTATTTATGTCCGCAATTCATAATAAATGTACAAAAGGACATAAATGTTACAGATGCAGAACATTGCTAAGGCATGATCCACCAATGTGAGCATGATGACAATTCAAACAGCAGATTTTATGGATACACACAACACCTTCTTCTCCATATATGGCGACTCCCAATAATGGAGGATATTGAGCAGTATTTGGCAATTTGCTTTGCCCTTGCTTTTGTAAAGCCAACTATCCTGAGACCCCTAATGACAAGCCTATGCACGTGGCCCAGGCTCCCAAAGATGAGCACCAGATATTGACACTTGTAGCCAAGGCTAGTTATTGTCTGTACAAGAGGGTGATATTTTACTAGCTTTGTTAAGTAAGGCTCCTCTAGACAAGAATCAAAACAGCAGCCTACTTCCAGGATGAACACATCCCTATTGTACTCATCAATGATTACAATATCAGGCCTGGTGGCACTTAACTCAGAGAACACAGACATTTCTCTGGAACACTTGGAAAACATTTGTTGTTTAACAACACAATTTACATGTATTGACACATGTGGCGAGAATAACGATGGTAACTTCTCAGATATAATGTCCACAATCCTGTCATGCCTGGATATGTAAAGACCTTTGTAAAAAAGACAGCCATTTAATATGTGTGACATGGATTCTATGACTTGCTCTTGTCCATGATGCATACACAATGGTGAGTGGGAACGAGGATACCAGATTGACAGGTTTAACCTTGTTGGGTATACCTGAAGCCTGGCTTTGACTGTGAAAATGAGTATGTCTTCATCAATAGATGAATTGTGAAAAATTGTGTGTGAGATGGAGTGATCAGCAAAGGGGATACATGCAAGCTTTCCTTGGAGTTTTAATCCTCTCCAATGTCTCTGACGCTGCTGGTGTTTGATTGACAGCAGAGACGCACGGCTGTTTCCAGGTGGAACTGAATAGCGCAGACCGTCTTGCAGTACTGTTGCAGTCACAGTGATGTTTTCGTCCTTAATCATCACTTCATACGGTGTAACATGTGTGGTATCGACTCCAGACCACTGCAAGTCAACACCAGTCCAATTGCAGAGATCGTTGAGATCAGGCCAGTCCGATCTGACCCCAAAACCGGCGGCATGAGTGTCAAGTTTGCCATTCGCTTTCTTACGGAATCCTAGAAAGCTGGGTTCCGGTTCTCGGGCGAGGGGGACTTTGCGCTTCCCAAGGTCGAGAAAAAGGGAGGCACGGGCCATCTCTCTTACGGTGCTATCGTCACTGTTTAGCATGCTTAGTAAGTGTGACAGTCTAGTGGCGATGTAAGTCCACTCGAAGTCTGGAACTCCTAGGCCCCCCTCACGTCTGCTGTGATGAATGACATCGCGGGTTGTGTGACTGTTCAGACCGAGCCATCCTCTCACTGTCTTAACAGTTGTGTTGTTTAAGTCCTTCAGAACTTTTCTTGAAATATGCACATTCGAGAAGAAGTGTTGCACTTTTGATAGAGCTATCTGTCTGATAGCATCTATTTTCATTAACAGTGGCAAAGGGGATGCGTCAATTTTTTGCAACCTTG
>NC_085000.1:13295128-13307628 GCF_963854185.1 Sardina pilchardus | reverse complement strand
CATGGTGACGCTGGACGCTGAGAAATGCTCCACTGTGGCCCAGCAGCTGCTCAACGGCAAGAGACAGACCAGGTACACACACACACACACACACACACACACACACACACACACATACATGAACGCACACTCAAACGCACACACACACACACACACACACACACACACACACACACACACACATACATACATGATCGCAAACTCAAACACACACACACACGCTCACATATACAGTAAGTTGACTCTCTTGTCCTTCTCCCTCAGGTTCCGTTCTGGAGGCGGTAAGACTCAGAATCAGCTGACCGTAGAGGAAGTGAGGTCATTCGTCAGGCAGCTCTACAATCTGCCCTGCAGCCTACCCCAGGCCCCACTGCTGAAGGTACACACACACACACACACACTTAGCTACACACTCACATACACACACACGCACACACACACACTATGCACATCTTCCTACACAGATACCATGGCTCTGATATTACAGTGTGTACAGAAGTGTGTTGGTGTGTGATTGTTACCCTTGAACATGTCATATGACATCTAATACAGCTTGTAGTAACGTGACCTGTGTATGTAATGTGTGTGTGTGTGTGTGTGTGTGTGTGTGTTCAGGAGCTGCTGAACCGTATCGAGGACTTCCAGCAGCACAGCGAGAAGGTGCTGAGCGACGCGCTGACGGCGGAGTGTGTGTGTGAGCTGGAGGGCCTGCTGGCGGCCAGCACCCAGCTGGACGTGGCGCTGCCCGAGCTGCCCGCCCTCCGCAGCCGTCTGGAGCAGGCGCGCTGGCTCCGCCAGGTGCAGCAGGCCCACACACACACGCACCCGCACACACACACACACACGCACACGCACGCGCACACACAGCACGCGCGCGCCCGCGGCCTCACGCTGGAGGCCATGCGGCGGCTGATCGACCAGGGCGTGGGGCTCGGCCCGGACCCGGCGCTGGAGAAGGCCATGGCCCGCCTGCAGGAGCTGCTCACCGTCTCCGAGAGCTGCGACGAGAAGGCCCGCCGCCTGCTCAAGGACCGGTCAGTTGGAGCGCGCGCACACACACACACACACACACACACACACACACACACACACACACCAGCCTGCTGAGGGACCGGTCAGTTGTAGCACACACACACACACACACACACACACACACACACACACACCAGCCTGCTGAGGGACCGGTCAGTTGTAGCGCACACACACACACAACACACACACACACACACACAGACCAGCCTGCTGAGGGACCGGTCAGTTGTAGCGCACACACACACACACACACACCAGCCTGCTGAGGGACCGGTCAGTTGTAGCGCACACACACACACACACACACACACACACACACCAGCCTGCTGAGGGACCGGTCAGTTGGAGCACACACACACACACACACACACACACCAGCACCAGCCTGCTGAGGGACCGGTCAGTCGTAGCGCACACACACACACACACACACACACCAGCCTGCTGAGGGACCGGTCAGTTGTAGCGCACACACACACACACACACACACACACACCAGACTGCTGAGGGACCGGTCAGTTGTAGCGCACACACACACACACACACACACACACACACACACCAGCCTGCTGAGGGACCGGTCAGTTTTAGCACACACACACACACACACACACACACACACAAGCCTGCTTATGGATCGTTCAGTTGTTACACACACACACTCAAACACTGGCCTGCTCAGGGACTGCTCAGTTATAACACACACACTGTCATTTACTCCATGTAACACACACACACACACACACACACTGGCCTGCACAGGGACCGGTCAGTTATAACACACACACACACACACTGACTCCTCAGGAACTGGTCAGTGGCTGTTATGGCTGTTATAACCTGTTGATCACTGACGCATATGAAATGACCTGTTCATTGATTGAAGGGCTTCCGTCAGACATTAATAAGGATTTTTAGTCAGAGACATGTGCAAGTGTATCTGATGAGCCTGTGTGTGTGTGTGTGTGTGTGTGTGTGTGTGTGTGTGTGTGTGTGTGTGTGTGTGTGTGTGTGTGTGTGTGTGTGTGTGTGTGTGTGTGTGTGTGTGTGTGTGTGTGTGTGTGTGTGTGTGTGTGTGTGTGTGTGTGTGTGTGTGTCCAGGCCCCTGCACACTGTGGGGGAGCTGAGTGAGTGTGTGCAGGAGGTGGAGATGGTCCCAGCACACCTGCCCAACTGCCTGCTGTTGCAGGACACACTCCGCAAGGCCAAGGACTGGCTGCAGGAGGCCGAGGCTTTACAGGTAACACACACTCACATACACACACACACACACACATGGACATTCTTACACTCTCACACACACACACACGATCCCTCACAAACACACACACACACTTACTCTCTCTCTCTCACACACACACACACACACCCTCTCACAAACACATACACACACTTATTCTCACACACACACTCACACATGCCCCTCACAAACAGACACACACAGATACGCACATGCACACCACACTGCTTGACCAAGTTTGAACAGGATGCTGAGCCTGTGTGTGTGTGTGTGTGTGTGTGTGTGTGTGTGTGTGTGTGTGTGAGCAGCAAGGAGGCCGTATCCCCGTGCTGGACTCTCTGTCGGAGCTGATCGCGAGGGGGCGTGGTCTCCCGGTGCACCTGGAGCCGCTGGCCCGTCTGGAGGGCCTGGTCGCAGAGGTCATGACCTGGAAGGAGTCCGCCGCCAACACCTTCCTGCTCAAGAGCTCCTCCTTCAGTCTGCTGGAGGTATTTTTTTTTTATTATAAACTTTATTACAGGCTCTAGGCCCAACAGTAAGACATACAACATCAAAAAAGAAAAGAAACATATACAAACATACAGTTCATAGTCTTAAAAGGCACCAATGTTTCCAAAAATGTGATTCATATCTGACCAAGCTGCACCTGGGGCTTGTAAGCAACACTATAGTACAGTTTTGCGACCCATCAAGTCGGGACATGAACTTAAACATTAGGTTCCTCAAGGTAATGCATCCCGTATGCAATATCTGCTCTTTGAGTTAGGGTTGAAATCACTAGTAAGCAAGTCATTTGTATTTGTATAGCACATTTCATTCCAAAGTGCATAACAGTTAAAAAGACAGAGATTGAAAGATGATTCAAACATCAACTACAGCTGACAACTCCAGACACAAACCAAAACAAAAGAGAAAGACGCATAAACACACAGACAAGATAAAAGTGGCATCAAAATTCATTTGTTACAAGGGCTCAATGGCTGTTAAAGACATCGATTTTTAGAAGAGATCAAAAGCAGTCAGTCGCTAGATTAGGAGGTTTGTGTGTGTATGTATGTGTGTGCTTGTGTGCATGTTCGCGTGTGTGTATGTATGTGTGTGCTTGTGTGCGTGAGCGTGTGTTTGTGTGCGTGTGTGTGTGTGCTTGTGTGCATGTGCGCGTGTGTGTATGTATGTATGTGTGTGCTTGTGTGCATGAGCGTGTGTGTGTGTGTGTATTTGCTTGTGTGTTGGTATTTGCAGAGGTTGTGTTTCTCACGACCTCTGACCCCTGCAGGTGCTGTGTCCGCGCTGTGAGGTGGGCGTGGTCTCGCCGAAGCGCAAGGCCAAGAAGGAGAAGAAGAAGGCGGGGCTTGACTCTCTGAGTGAGGTGGAGAAGAGCCTATCAGAGAGCAAGGACTCGGCCTCAGCTGTGAGTACACACACAGGCAGACTTGCACAAACACACAGACACACATGCACACACACACATACTGTACACACATGCACACACACACATACTGTACACACATGCGAACACACACACAGGCAGACTTGCATAAACACCCATACACACATGCACACACACACACACATACATGCAGGTACATATGCACACACAGAGATGCACACATCCTCACACACACGCACATGCACACAGACACAAGCATGTACATACACACACATGTGCATGTACATACTCACACACAGAGACGCATACAAGCTCACACATACATGTGTTTACACACACACACACACACACATGGACACACACACATGCCCACATACGGAGTGTGTGTGTGTGTGTTTGTGTGTGTGTTTGTTTGTTTGTTTGTGTGTGTGTGTGTGCGTGTGCGTGCGTGCGCGCGCGTGTGCGCGTGTGTACGTGTGTGTGTGTGTGTGTGTATAATAATCCCCGTGTCCCTCTCCTCAGATGCTGGCTCTGGAGGCGGTTCGTGTGCGTGAGCTGGAGTGTGTGTCGACGCTGCGGGCGTCTAACGAGTCCAAGCTTCTCCCGCCGGAGGGCGACTGCGGTGGCGACCTGCGCGCGTGTGTGTGTGTGTGTAAGCGCCCGCCGGCCGGCGCCATGCTGCAGTGTGAGCTGTGCCGCGACGCCTTCCACAGCGTGTGTGTGCGCGCGCCCCAGGAGACCGCGGTCAAAGCGGGGGAGGAGGAGGTGTGTGTGGGCAAGGAGGTGTGTGTGGGTGAGGAGGGTACTGGAGCCCCCTGGCTGTGCCCTCAGTGCCTGCGCTCACAGCGCCCCCCGCTGGACAGAGTGCTGCCGCTGCTGGCCGCCCTGCAGCGCGCGCGCGTTCGCCTGCCCGAGGGAGACGCCCTCCGCTTCCTCATCGAGAGGACCGTCGCCTGGCAACGACGCGCCCGCCTGGTGGCCACCCGCAGCTCAGACGCCGACCCACTGCATCCTGCCACAAATAAGGTGAGACGACCAATCAGGAGGTAGACAGGAACGAACAGACCAATCAGGAGGTAGAGAACATGGATGGACCAATCAGGAGGTAGAGAGGACCAACAGACCAATCAGGAGTTAGAGAGGATGGATAGGCCAATCAGGAGTTAGAGAGGATGGATGGACCAATCAGGAGTTAGAGAGGATGGACAGACCAATCAGAAGCTAGAGAGTACCGACAGATCAATCAGGAGCTAGAGAGAACAGATCAATCAGGAGTTAGAGAGGATGGACAGACCAACCAAGAGCTGCCAATCAGGAGCTAGAGAAGACCAACAGACCAATCAAGAGTTAGAGAGGACAGACCAATCAGGAGTTAAGGGGCACTCACACCAGGAACGGTAACGATAACTATGACTATAACCACGTATAACCATACCGATATTAATATTTATTTATAGTTATCATTATAGTTCCTTTAGAGGATGGACAGTCCAATCATGAGTTAGAGAGGATGGACAGTCCAATCAGAGCCAGTGACAGAACTAGAGTTAATGTCCTTCAGCTGATCTCTAAAGAGGTCTTAACAGGTAGAGCTACAACAAACCATTAGTTTCATAGTCAATGAATGGGTTTATTATATTGGAAAATGATGTAGTGTGCCAGATTTGGTGAAAAGGTTCTCGTAATACTGGTGTATTAAATCTTAATTTGTGTGTGTGTGTGTGCGTCTGTGTGTGTGTGCGTGCGTGCGTGTGTGTGTGTGCGCAGTCGCTCCAGAGACACACTCCTGACTGGAACAGGACCAGCCCTACTCAGACGCCCTTCTACATCGAGCAGCGGTGTATCCCTCTGCAGGGTAAGAGAGAGAGAGAGAGAGAGAGTGTGTGTGTGTGTGTGTGTGTGTGTGTAGGTCTGAACACAGCACTAAAGGAGCTGATGTTGGAAGATTTGTTTGTATTGTAACTGTGTGTGTATGTGTGTGTGTGTGTGTGTAGGTCTGAACACAGCGCAAGGGGAGCTGATGTTGGAGGATGTGTTTGTATTGTAACTGTGTGTGTGTGTGTGTGTGTGTGTGTGTAGGTCTGAACAGCGCACTAAAGGAGCTGATGTTGGAAGATGTGTGTGTATTGTAACTGTGTGTGTGTGTGTGTGTGTGTGTGTGTGTGTGTGTGTGTGTAGGTCTGAACACAGCGCAAGGGGAGCTGATGTTGGAGGATGTGTTTGTATTGTAACTGTGTGTGTGTGTGTGTGTGTGTGTGTGCAGGTGTGAGCCCTGAGCTGGAGGAGCTGCTGGTGGAGGGGCTCCTGCTCCAGGTGTCTCTACCTGAGCTCCAGCAGCTGTACGACCTCCTCCTGAACGGCCCCGCCTCCCCACATAGCAACGGCCATGGCAACGCGTCACGGCTGGAACCCTCCCCTGGCGACGGCCTCCAGCAGTTCCACTCTCAGGGAAGGAGCCCCTTGCCGGAGGTGAGCCGAGCGCCAGAGCTGGGCCAGAGGAGTGGAAGAATGGAGGGGAGGTGTAATACATAGATAGATAGATAGATCGATAGATAGATAGATACTTTTTTGATTCCGTGAGGGAAATTTGTTCTCTGCATTCAACCCAATTTAACCGAATTAGTGAACACACACAGCACACAGTGAACACACAGTGAGGTGAAGCACACACTAACCCAGAGCAGTGAGCTGCCTGCCCAACCAGCGGCGCTCGGGGAGCAGTGAGGGGTTAGGTGCCTTGCTCAAGGGAACTTCAGCCGTGGACTGGTCGGGGATCGAACCGGCAACCCTCCGGTTACAAGCTCGAAGCCCTAACCAGTAGGCCACGGCTGCCCCTAATGGGAGAAGAGGAGTTGTTAAGGGAGATGGGGAGGGGTTAATGGAGAGGGAAGGGGAGGAGTTAATGGGAAGGGGGTGGTTTAAGGGAGAAGGGGAGGAGTTATGGGGAAGGGGTTATGTGGAAGGGGATGGGTTAAGGGAGAAAGGGAGGAGTTATTGGGGAAGGGGAGGGGTCATACTGCTGATAAACACATAAGTCTCACCTGGACTCACCTGTGTGTGCTCTCTCTCCTTTTCCTCGTCTCAACCTTCCTCACATCCTCTTCCCTCTCTCTCTCTCTCTCTCTCTTCCTCACCCCATCTCTCTTCCTCCCCCCATCCCATCCCCCCCCCCCTCAGGAGTGTGTGTCGGTGGGTGTGTGTGATCGTAAGCCGAAGCGTCGTGTGTTGCCGGTGGAGCGCGTGCGTTCCGATGCCCTGTGCCAGCTGCTGACCCCGCGCCACAAGCGCGCCCGTCTGAGCCGTACCCACCGCCGCCAGCGCCAGGCCGCGTCCGCCTCCGCATCGCCCTCCGCCCGCTCTGACCTCTCGTCCGACCCCTGCGACCTCTCCGACCCCGGACACTCCGACCACTCCGAGGACGAGGCGCTCCTCTGCCCCGCAGAGCACTGCCAGCAGCCGGAGGGAGACGAGGTGTGTGTGTGTGTGTGTGTGTGTGTGTGTGTGTGTGTGTATGTATGAAATGTGATTTTGTATTGTGTGTGTGTGTGTGTGTGTGTGTGTGTGTGTGTGTGTGTGTCTCAGGTGTTCTGGGTTCAGAATGTGATTTTGTATTTTCGTGTGTGTGTATGAAATGTGATGGTGTGTGTGTGTGTGTGTGTGTGTGTATGTGATGTGATTTTGCATTGTGTGTGTGTGTATGAAATTTGATGTGTGTGTGTGTATGAAATCTGACGTGTGTGTGTGTGTGTGTGTGTGTTTCAGGTGTTCTGGGTCCAGTGTGACGGCAACTGTAACCAGTGGTTCCACATGATGTGTGTGGGCGTGACTGCCGAGCTGGCGGAGAAGGAGGACTACGTGTGTGTGAGCTGTGTGGCCGGCCAGTGAGCCCAGGACCACTGGAGGACTGGACACACACACACATACATACACACACACACACACACACACACACACACACTCTCCGTCAGCTGTCCGTTCCTCTGTCTGCCCCCCCCCCCGGTCACTCCTGTGTGCTATCTAACGGTGCTACTTCTTCTTCTTCTTCTTCTTCTTCTTCTTCTCCTCTCCTCCTCTCGAGGGGTAGCTTGTCCTCCTCTTCCTCTCCTCCTTCTCCTCCTCCTCCTCTCTTCCTCTCCTCCTTCTCCTCTCCTCCTCTCGAGGGGTAGCTTGTCCTCAGCGGTTCTATCTGGTTCTGTTTTTGTATTTGTACAGACTTGTCTTCTCCCTCTTCTGCGCTGTGTGGGGTCGTCTTTAAAAACGAGAGTGAAAACCAATAGAGAGAGAGGAGGGGGTGGGGGGGGGGGGGGTGCATGGGTGTCCGTTGGAGACGGTGGTGGGGGGGTGGGGGAGAGAGGGGGAGGGCGGGGGTAATCCCTCCGTGAAGACTTGTTTGTGTTTATTCTGCCGCCGGAGGCATCCTGCATGCTGAACCAGAGACACAAACACAACAACAATCAACAAACAAACAAACAACAAATGCAGGAACAAACAAACAAACAGAAGAAAAACATTTTTCACCAAATATACAATAAATGTTAAAGAAATAAAGAGATACATATTTTTTGGAAACCCGCTGTTTAGTACATGCATCTGGATGAGATGAGACTTTCCCTCTCTTATTATTATTATTATTATTATAATGCTAATTATGATTTTTTTTTGTAGTATAGTTTTATTTATCAGAGCAATAATGTCTGTCTGTGTGGGGACAGGATATTTTTGGGGTAGGGTTGGGGTGGGCTTGATATGGTTTGATGTACGGTCAGGCAGTTCGGAGCAGGGAACTAGTGATGTAGCCGACTGGAGGAGGGTGGGGGTGTGCTGGGGGGGGGGGGGGGAGTGTCATGATACTGCCACCAACACGTTCTGGGGTGGGGAGGGGGGGTTGTGGGGTGTGGGAGATCCGTTGGGAATTGGGAATTGAATTAGCCTGTTTAAAATGTTGCCGTTTATAGTGTGGAATTAAAAAAAAAAACTTTGTTGTAATATCTTACTCTTTCTGTGTGTGCTTTCTGATGTCCCACTCCCATGTTGCCTGTTCTTTTAGAATGCAAAGGCTGAAGTTTTTGTCACCAAAGAGTGCAAGACCAACAGCCCATAACATGTAGCATTCTAGAACATTCTAGAACTGGAATTAAACACACATCGCCCACACCAATCACACAACTCCATGGACTCCATTAAATAATTTCTGGATTCCTGTCCAAGCTAATGTCTGTCACCACTTGGTGGCGCCAGAGATAGCGGAAGTGGAGCAGACCCACTGGTGGTGTAGTGAGACCATTACAGGTGATTCAGCATGCAGCAGCATGCCTGGCTGCAACTCAGCCAAAGAGGACCCACTGGTTGCCTCTCATTTGGTCCTCCCTTCCTTCCTCGATCCTCGTCCTCACTGATCTAGATAAAGAATGATGGGGCGGCAACAATGGGATAGTCTATCCAGTGTTAGATATAGATCAGTGCTAACAAGCCTCAAGGACTGAGCATCGAGGATCAAGGAGAGAGTTTGAGAGCCACCCTCTCTGTTAGTTACTCTTCATTGGCATGGGTTGTTCATGGGTTTCATCAGGTCCCTTTCCACAGGCCTATTAATCAAGCACCATGCAGTCTGCATTCGTAGTCTTAAGTCCTTGATTTTATACACCTGTGGAGAGGGACTAATGAAACCCATGAACAGCTTCCGTATCACTTGGCTGTTCTTATTCCATGGTCCAGCTCCATGTTCACTTGGCTGTTCTAATTCCATGGTCCAGCTCCATGTTCTCTTACCATCTGGGACGCTCTGATGAACGTCTGCTGTCAACCGTCCTTAACCCTTATCAAAAAGTCCTATACGATTCCAATCAGATTCTGGAACCACAGTCCTGTAGGATTCCAATAGCAACAATCCTATAGGATAGTCCAAAGCCATCGATATCTCAAAGTTGCGACACTACCGTTGACTCCCGTGAACAAACAATGGCGGCACTTCCGGGAACTATCCCATTGAGAATGAATGAATATAATACAACTTTTCTACATGACTTATAGTCGTGTGCATAATAATGCATTTTCATTGAGTAATGTACAGTGGGTATAGTAAGTATTCACACCCATGCTAAAGTTGACTAAAAAGAGGAATATAAAATCATCTTTTGAGAATTGATTGTAATGCCTTTATTCAAAAAATGAGTAAAAATCATACCGCTAAGGACACTAATTTTCTTTGTGATTGAAGAATGTATCGTAAATAGATAAATGTTCTTTCTTAAATACAGGTTGCATAAGTAATTGAACCCTATGTTAAATTCCCATAGGAGCAGGAGGATTTTTTATATGTTTTTATTTTTAAAGGCCAGCTATTTTATGGATCCAGGATATTATGCATCCTGATAAAGTTCCCTTGGCCTTTGAAATTAAAATAGCCCCACATCATCACATACCCTTCACCATAGCTAGAGATTGGCATGGTGCTTTTTCCAGTTAGCCTATTAGCCTGTTTGATTTGCATTGAGCTCAATGAGCATCAAACAGGCTAATAGGCTAACTGGAAAAAGCACCATGCCAATCTCTAGCTATGGTGAAGGGTATGTGATGATGTGTGGCTATTTTAATTTCAAAGGCCAAGGGAACTTTATCAGGATGCATAATATCCTGGATCCATGAAATAGCTCGCCCTTGGACGGCTACTTACTATACCCACTGTATATGTATGTGGAAATGCAGTTTATAGTCATTTTCATCGAATATTCACCGTAAATATTAATGCGATCGCTGCTGTCAATCCCGTAGTAGGCCTAAACCAGGGACCGAGGGAACTACTGAGTCTACCCACTAACCACGTGACCGCTCTAATCTGGCTTTAACATGGAAGTCAATGGCTGTCGCAACTTTGAGATATCGATGGCTTTGGGATAGTCTAAACAAAAAACAAAAACAAAAAAAATCTGATTGGAATCCTATAGGACTTGATAAGGGAACACAAAAGTCACAGTCAAAACCTCCACAGTGATTCCTCAAGAATGGAATGAGGAAGCTGTTCTACATTCTTGAGATTGGGACTTTCAAATAATTCTCTAAAAGAGTTATGATTTGTATATTTATGGATTTTGTTAATATGACTAATATACACATTATTTACATTGTGTATATTACATATAGTTTTTATTATGTATATTGTTGGAAATTATAGGCTTTTCAACTTGATTTGAAACTATTATTTCGGAATAATGTTGTGTTCAAAGTGAGATCTGAGACCCACAGCCAAAGTGTAGCAAAATAATTAGCTCAAATTATAGATGTGGTTTAGCATTTAGCAAAATGCATAGGCTACAGGTGACTATCATTTCCTCCAATAAAACAAGCGAATTGTGTCTTTTGTACCTCCACATTGCACTTCACTGGGGTCATGAAGAAGCATTCCTATTGCCGCTTAGCTCGGCCCATTTTCTAGCTGATAAAGCTGATAAACGTAGAGAAATGTTTGAGTCGGTCAGTGACTCCAGTCAGCTAATGAGACAAAACCCAGACAAGACAAAGCAGCAAGTTGCACACTAGCTGGAATTCACAGAATAGTGAACCTGGCCAGAACGTCAGAGAATATGGAATATGCCTAAATGATGAGGAATGAGGGAAATGCTTTCCCCACAAAGGAGTCCTTGGAACCTAGAACAGTTGAGAAGCTCTGTTCTAAATGAGAAGGCACACTGCTTAGTAAGATATGTGGGGAAGGCACATGCCATCTGGATTCAACTGCATTATTAGCCCAGATAAACACACAGCGTCTTACGATGATGATCATCAGCGCATGGAGGAGTTGGGGGAGTGCGGAGATCGGGAATGCAAATGCGCAGGATTGCCTGGAATGTCCAGCCAACGGTGCCGCGCGCCGCGCGCTCACGACAGGCCAGCCGAGCAGTGCGCTGCGCAAGTGGACCTTTCACATCAGCTGTTGATCCTCTGAGTGTGCACTTACACACACGCACAAACACACACACTCACATACACACACTCACACATACTGACCTGGATTACCTACGTGTGGAACTGTAAAGATTAAGAAAAGTTGCTCTGAAGTTAACGGGCGCGAAGCATCCGGTTGTGTTCCGTTCCAACCATGTCAAGCGGAGAGGAAGACTTCGACAGCCTGCTGGCAGCGCTGTCAGCGGAGGATTTGGAGGAGCTCGAGAAGGAGCTGATCATTATCGACCCGGACCCAAACGTGCCCGTGGGGCTACGGCAGCGCAACCAGACCGACAAGCATCCCGAGCGGGGCTACAACCGGGAGGCCATGCTGAACTACTGCGTACGGGAGACCAAGAAACTCCTGCGCAGGGAACGCTCTGTGGAGGTAATCCTGTGTGTGTGTGTGTGTGTGTGTGTGTGTGTGTGTGTGTGTGTGTGTGTGTGTGTGTGTGTGTGTGTGTGTGTGTGTGTGTGTGTGTGTGTGTGTTTGGGGTGGGGGTGTTGGGGGATGGTGGCCTGACTCAAGTTCCATAAACAGGGTATAACTGGTCATTGACTGGGCTATGTGTTCTAGGGGATAGTGCACTTGGAGACATCAACCCAAGAGGAGTTGTTTGCCAAAGCCCTATCACAAACGTAGCCTTTCTGATAATGCAAAAATGTATTCAAATCATTTGAATGTTTGTGCTTGCCTATGATAATTGGGTCCGAGTCTGGTACATTTGCTCCGTGGTCAGAATGTCACACTGCTGGCGGCTCCCGCTTTATATCATCTAGCTATGAGAACAGGAACAGCTGAGCAGGTGACTCCAGACAGGTGACTTGGACAGGTAGGCCTGCTCTGACTATGCCCTCTCGCGTATTTGGAAGAAATGGTCTGATAGCTTGAGGGA
>NC_085000.1:13287628-13290128 GCF_963854185.1 Sardina pilchardus | reverse complement strand
CCCAAGCGTACCCACCACTCCCAAGCGTACCCACCACTCCCAAGCGTACCCACCACTCCAAGCGTACCCACCACTCCCAGTGTACCCACCACTCCCAAGCGTACCCACCACTCCCAAGCGTACCCACCACTCCCAAGTGTACCCACCACTCCCAAGCGTACCCATCACTCTCTTGCGTACCCATCACTCTCTTGGGCCGTTACTGGGCACATGTGCCACTCTCAGCATACCCATCACTCCCAAGTGTACCCATCACTCTCTTGTGTACCCATCACTCTCTTGCGTACCCATCACTCTCAAGTGTACCCATCACTCTCTTGTGTACCCATCACTCCCAAGCGTACCCATCACTCCCAAGCGTACCCATCACTCTCTTGTGTACCATCACTCTCTTGTGTACCCATCACTCTCTTGTGTACCCATCACTCTCTTGTGTACCCATCACTCCCAAGCGTACCCATCACTCCCAAGTGTACCCATCAGTCTCTTGTGTACCCATCACTCTCTTGTGTACCCATCACTCTCTTGTGTACCCATCACTCTCTTGTGTACCCATCACTCCCAAGCGTACCCATCACTCCCAAGTGTACCCATCAGTCTCTTGTGTACCCATCACTCTCTTGTGTACCCATCACTCTCTTGTGTACCCATCACTCTCTTGTGTACCCATCACTCCCAAGCGTACCCATCACTCCCAAGTGTACCCATCAGTCTCTTGTGTACCCATCACTCTCTTGTGTACCCATCACTCTCTTGCGTACCCATCACTCTCTTGTGTACCCATCACTCTCTTGTGTACCCATCACTCTCTTGTGTGCCCATCACTCTCTTGTGTACCCATCACTCTCTTGTGTGCCCATCACTCTCTTGTGTGCTCATCACTCTCTCGGGCCGTTGCTGAATTCCGAACCCTGAATAGACAAGTAAACATACTGGCTGAGTCGGCTGGCCTTGGAGACTGTAGTACTTGTGTATGACTCAAGAGTGGGACTTGTTTAGGCCTTGGAGACTGTAGTACTTGTGTATGACTCAAGAGTGGGACTTGTTTAGGCCTTGGAGACTGTAGTACTTGTGTATGACTCAAGAGTGGGACTTGTTTAGGCCTTGGAGGACTGTAGTACTTGTGTATGACTCAAGAGTGGGACTTGTTTAGGCCTTGGAGACTGTAGTACTTGTGTATGACTCAAGAGTGGGACTTGTTTATAAATAGAAACATCCAGTATTAGATTGACCGAATGACTTATTGATGGAAAGGTTCGTTGGTAGGTTTGATGATTGTTGTATTGTTTCATATTATTGGGTGGGTATATGAAATTAGTTATTGATTTCTGTTTTGACTGATGTATTCATGGGTTTCATCAGGTCTCTGTGGAAAGGGACCTGATGAAACCCATGAATTGATTGCTGTACTGATTGCTGTATTGATCGATGTATTGGTAGATATACTGATTGATATACTGGTTGATACACTGATTGCTGCACTGATTGATGTATTGATTATTGTATAGATGGCTATATTGATTTGCTGTACTGATTGATGTATTGATTGATATACTGATTGCTGTACTGATGGATGTATTGGTTGCTATACTGATTGATATACTGGTTGTTGTATTGATTGATGTATTGGTTGCTGTACTGATCGATGTATTGATTGCTGTACTGATGGATGTATTGGTTGCTGTACTGATGGATGTATTGGTTGCTGTACTGATGGATGTATTGATTGCTGTACTGATGGATGTATTGGTTGCTGTACTGATGGATGTATTGATTGCTGTACTGATGGATGTATTGATTGCTGTACCGATGGATGTATTGGTTGCTGTACTGATGGATGTATTGGTTGCTGTACTGATGGATGTATTGATTATTATATTGATTGCGTGTCTCTGGGCTGCAGGGGGAGGTGAAGAGCGAGCGCAAGGCGGACCGCATGCGGCGTTTGGGGCGGAGCCGAGAGCGGAGCTTCTCACGCAGCAGCAGTGTGGAGCCGGAGGAGGACGCTCAAGAGGACGCCAGCGCAGAGGGCCGAGCTGACCAGAGAGAACGCCCCCTAGAGGCCGACAGCAGCAGTGCCGCCTCCCCCAAGAGACAGAGGAGGACGGAGAGCAGAGAGGGGAGCACAGAGAAGAGGACGGATGGAGGGGTCAGGAGAGGAGAGGAGGAGACGAGGGGAGCGAGGGAACGCAGAGAGGAGTTCAAGAGAGGAAGAGAGGACTCGCGATCAAAGGGGCTGAGCTCCAGAGTAGAGGGAGAGACAGAGAAAGAGGAGGAGGGGAGGAGGAGGAGGAGGAGGAGGAGGAGGAGGAGGAGGGAGGAGGAGGAAGAGGAGGAGGATGAGGAAGTAAAGAAAGAGAGGGAGAGAGAGAGAGCAATGGAGGAGAGGAGGAGGAGAAGAGGCATGATGTCTAAATGTTTAGAGGGAAAACAAGAAGAGGAGGAGGATGAGGAGGTGAAGAAAGCGAGGGAGAGAGAGAAAGCAATGGAGGAGAGGAGG
>NC_085000.1:13233293-13287428 GCF_963854185.1 Sardina pilchardus | reverse complement strand
TAGAAAAAAAAGAAGAGGAGGAGGATGAGGAGGTGAAAAAAGAGAGGGAGAGAGAGAAAGCAATGGAGGAGAGGAGGAGGAGAAGAGGCATGATATCTAAATGTTTAGAGGAAAAAACAGAAGATAGAAACAGTCAGACGGAGGAGAGGAGAAAGACAGAGAGAGGAGTGGAGGAGAAGAGGGAGAGAGCAGTGGAGGAGAGGAGAGAGAGTGGAGTGGAAGAGAGGAGGGAGTTAACAATGGAGGAGAGGAGAGAGATAGCAATGGAAGAGAGGAGGGCCAGAAGAGGCTTGGGTTCTAAACAGGAAGAGGGAAAAGGAGACAGCCAGGTGGAGAAAAGAGAATGGAGAATGGAGGAGAAGAGAGAGGAGAGGAGAGAATGGAAGAGAGAGGAGACAATAGAGGTGAGGAAAGAGATGAAGAGAGAGGAGAGGAAAGAGGAGTGGAAAGAGGAGAGGAGAGTGGAGAAGAGAGAGAGCAGAGACAGATCTGAGGAGAAGTCAGGCAGACTGGGTAGAGAGAAGAGCAGGAGAGAGAGAGAGGAGGATAGAGACAAGAGGAGGGAGGAGGGGAGAGAGATGTCCGAGGATCGCTCACACAGACGGGCCAGAGCGAGGAGCAGAGAGGACAGTCGGGAGGTCAAGCATCGGAGTAAGAGCTGTCCGCCCAGCAGAGAGCCTGAGCCGGAGGAGGAAGAGGAGGAGGAGGAGGAGGAGGAGGAGGAAGAGGAGGAGGAAGAGGAGGAGGAGAGCGACGAGGCCTCCAGCATGTTCGACGGCCTCTTGGAGCGTGTCCGTAGCAACGACCCCGAGCTGACGGAGCTCAACGTGAACAACTCGGACGCCATCCGCACCGACACGCTCCTGCAGCTGGCCGAGGCCCTGCGGCGCAACACGCACGTGCGCTCCTTCAGCCTGGCCAACACGCGCGCCAACGACCACGTGGCACACGCCGTGGCGCTCACCCTCCGCGCCAACGCCACGCTGGCCAGCCTCAACATGGACTCCAACCAGCTGACGGGCCGCGGCATGCTGGCGCTGGTGGAGGCGCTGACGGAGAACGCGGCGCTGACGGAGCTGCGCTTCCACAACCAGCGGCACATCTGCGGCGGCCGCACGGAGATGGAGCTGGCGCGCCTGCTGCGGGACAACGCCACGCTGCTCAAGCTGGGCTACCACTTCGAGCTGGCCGGCCCGCGCATGACCGTCACACACATCCTGAGCCGCAACATGGACCGGCAGCGCCAGCGACGCCTGGAGCAGAGGCAGCAGGCCCAGGCGCAGAGCGGCAGCCAGAACCAGAACCAGAACCAGAACACGGCGCAGCAGAACCCGAAGGACCAGAAGGCCCAGCAGAACTTGCAGCAGAAGCAGCAGAGCGTGCCGAACGCGCCGAAGCAACAGAGCCTGCAGAAGAAGGAGCCGAACGTGCCCAAGCAACCCTCTCAGACGGGCCTGGCGTCCAGGAGGTTCCTGCCGCCCCAGCAGAACTCGGTGACCCAGAACGAGCAGCAGGCGCCGGTGGGCCAGAAGCCGGGCCGGACCCAGAGGTCGGACCCAGCGTCCGGTAAGACGTCCGGTGCCGTGGACGCCTTCAGGCAGAAGTTCTCCAATCAGCCCAATCACGTGGACAAGCCGGGCACCGCCGTGCCCTCCAAGACCCCCTTCGCCAAGCCCCCACCGGCCCCCACCCCCCCGGGTAAGGACGGGGCACGGAAGGGTGTGTGTCCTCCCCCCGCCCCCCCTCCGCCCGCTCCAGGGCTGGATGTGCAGGCGCTGAGACGCACCCTCACGCCGGTGTCCCAGAGGAGAACCGAGAACCGGGCCGGAGAACGCGGAACCGAGAGGAACTCCAGAGACCAGCTGCTGGCGTCCATACGCAGCAAGAGCAGCATGACAACCCTCAAGAAGGTGCCAAACATATACACACACACACACACACACACACACACACACACACACACACACACATACAGTACACACACAGTGTACTGTGTCCAGAAGGCCCTGCTGGGGGGGTGTGGTGATAGTGGTCATCCGTTGGGATTTGTCCAGTCTTCTGTAGTATACTTCAACATCTATAGCATACTCAAACATATGTAGTATACCTAAACATCTATAGCATACTCAAACATCTGTTGCATACTACTATATGGTCTGTATCGTACTTAAACAAACATACAGCAAATACCTAAGCTTCTGTTGTACACTTAAACATCAGTAGCATACATAAATAGCTGTCTTATATATCAGTACTTAAAACATCTGTCTCATACTTGAACATCTGTAGTATACTGAAATATCTGTAATACTCTTAAACCTCCTTCAGCTATGCTGCTGTTGGTAGAGCAGCTTCCTTGGGTAGCCGGAGTCAGTGTGGAGTGTTGTGCCTCAGCTCTTTAAAAAGAGCAGGAATTGGTAAACAATCCTTATCTCGAGTGTTTCCCAGAACAACTCCGTCAGGAACGCAGCTCTCAGTCGAAATGCCTCCAGATGGTCCACCAGGCTCACCCTGCCCTGTGTAATGTGTGTGTGTGTGTGTGTGTGTGTGTGTGTGCACGCTCTCCATCCTCTGTCTCTGTTTACCACCTAATTGTGCCTGTTGAGGTCTCCACGACGATGGATACCTTGACAGGGACAAGACGGACGCAGCCATTCCCAGTCACACTCCTCCTCCCGACAATTGCACTCATTGATCCTACTGCAGTCTGCTTTTTAAAAAATCACTATTTTTGACACCTTCTATTTTCTTCACTCTTACTGCACTCTATCTCTTTAAATGTTCCTAGAATTGTTGTTAGAATTACTCATTAAAAAGCTTAAAATGTTTACCATGTTGTAAGTCGCTTTGGTTAAAAAGCGTCAGCCAAATGTACTGTAATGTAATGTCTCTCTGTCTCTCTCTCTCTCCCTATCTCCTTCCTCTCTTATTCTCTCTCTCTCTCTTTCAGGTGGAGGTGCCCAAGTTGCTGAGGTAACAGTGGAGAGGGTGACCAGGAGTGGCCCAGCCCAGCGGTACTGTAAGGAGCAACACCCCTCATCTACCCCTGTGGACTCACTGATGCCCCAGAGACCGTCTGTGAAGTGATGTGATGTGAATGTATACTCTAGACTGTTCTGGAATGATTGTGATTGTTCTAGACTGCTCTGGAATGATTGTGATTATTCTAGACTGCTCTGGAATGATTGACTGTTCTAGGCTGTTCTGGAATGATTGTGACTGTTCTAGGCTGTTCTGGAATGATTGTGACTGTTCTAGACTGCTCTGGAATGATTGTGACTGTTCTAGGCTCTCCCTGGAGGAAGGGAGGGGGCTTTTCTTTTGGCGCATCTCAGCCTGATCCCCACGAGGCCCAGTTCCTTCCTCCAGTCTGGTGAGGTGTGCTGAGGTGAGGACCAGTGTGTTGAGAAGAACGAGGACCCAGCCACGGGTTGGGCTCATCTCCGAACCGCTCTGGCCCAGACTGGTAACAGAACTGGCCCGGCTCCACTCCCGAGCCACACAGTGCCACAACGGTCTCATGGGCCATCGTGTATCTTACCTTCTCCTGATGAAACAAATCTTTCCTTATTAAAAAAACTTAAAAACTACAAAAAACTTAATTCTAAATTTTCAACTGAAACTTAATTATGTTTTCATGGGTGGCTGGATTGAGTCAGAACTGCACAAGTCTTAATTTGGGAGTTTCTCAGATTTGAAGGGGATTGGAGGCTAGACCTGGCAACGCTGATGGAATGTTAGATACGTCAGTGTCAAATTACAGGCCAGAACTTCTCTGAGCAGTCCGAGTGTGTCAGGAGGAGGGCAGTAGTATTGGGTGAGCACCCCTCGGCAGGGCAGTAGAACTACGTGAATACCACTCAGCAGGGCAGCAGAACTGGGTGAATACCCCTTGGTAGGGCAGTAGAATTGGGGTAACACCCCTTGGCAGGGCAGTAGGACTGGGGTAATACCACTCAGCAGGGCAGTAGGACTGGGGTAATACCCCTTGGCAGGGCAGTAGGACTGGGATAATAGAGGTCAACAGTTCCGTGCCTCTCTGATTCTGGATGTAAGATGCTAGTTCATTTTTTCCATTGAGAACCTTTCTCACCTTTTCTTCTTGAAATGAAATGTTGTATGAGTCACGTCATAGCTAGTCAGCCTAAGGTAGAGTCTAACCATTCTGATTTTCCCAGACGTTGATGGGAGAAATGAATGGGAAACTTACTTCCGGAAACTAAGCTCTCTTGGAGGAGGGGCGGGACTGTTGAACTCTGAACCCAGACTGAAGGTCCGTCTCTTACACTCTTGTCCTGGAGTATGTGGGTGAAATGTCCTGAGAGATGGGGATTGTGAGGGAGTCATTTATTCAGAGAAATGTTTTACGTTTATTTTTTTTTAATTGAGCCTTTGCTACGTTATGGTCTTAGAAAGTAGTTGGATTCACACGTGTTGGTTGGGTGTGGTGAGATCTCACTGAGTTACAGTGCGCAAAAGTGTTTTTTTTTGTTGTTGTTGTTTGTTTTATTTGTACAAGTTTATTCATTCAGATTGCTTGTGCAAGCAGTGTATGTGTCTGTGTCCTCACAAGATAATCCACTCTCTAGGGGAGGAATGCTAGGACAGACATGTGCACATGTTTCTCCTTTTGCAGCGTTTGTTTGTGATGAGTTTGCGTTTGTATTAAACATGTGACACACTGGCTCAGTGTTAAGTGGGTCTTGTAACACACACACACACACACACACACACACACACAAACACACACACACACACACACACACACACACACACACACACACACACACACACACACACACACACACACACACACACACCAGTGTTGTAGTCAAGTCACTATGCCTCGAGTCCGAGTCCAGGTTCGAGTCTCCAGTGTCCGAGTCCGAGTCAAGTCCAAGTCATTAAAAACAAATTTCGAGTCGAGTCCAAGTCGAGTCCACTACTCATCCGAGTCAAGTCCGAGTCGAGTCAATATTGATTCAAGTCGAGTACTTTTTGGTCAAGTCGAGTCCAAGTTCCGCACTAAAGTAAGCACTTTAAACTAAAAACTAAAAAAGTCCTAATGGCGGCCGCTATGAACTTTCATACAGGGGCGTCTGCAGGAATGAATGGTAAGCAAACTGTAAACACAAATCTCATGGTCAAAGTCGAGTCTTCGCCTCAATTTTCGAGTCTGAATGCTTTGAATGTACGAGTCCGAGTCCAAGTCCGAGTCATTCAGTGCTCGAGTCCAAGTCAAGTCACAAGTCTCTAAATTTGGCTAATGACTCGGACTCGAGTCCGAGTCCTGGACTCGAGTACTACAACACTGGCACACACACACACACACACACACACACACACACACACACACACACACACACACACACACACACACACACACACACACACACACACACACACGCACACACACACACACACTCCTCTTACCTCCTGGTTTGTATGCATTGTCACACACACACACACACACACTCATTCCTCTTACCTTGTATATATAGTCAGGCTAATCAAGTGTATCATAACAGTACGTAGGTCTTAAAGAAAGATCTGTAACAGAGCTGAGGGAATACAGGCAGGCCCAGGTGAGTGTGTGTGTCTGTAACAGAACTGAGGGAATACAGGCAGGCCCAGGTGAGTGTGTGTGTCTGTAGTTTGACTTGGTCTTCGTAAACAGTGTGAGTGTTTGTGTCTGTAGATTGACTTTTAGTAAACAGTGTGTTCTGGAAACAAGTGTGTGTTTCCGTTTGCATGTGTGAGAGAGGTGTATGGGTAATGTATGTGAGATTGTGAGCGAGTGTGTAATGTGTGTGAAGTGTGTATGTTTCTGTAATGTGTGTGTGTGTAATGTATGTATAATTTGTGTGTGTGTGTATAATGTATGTGTGTGTGTTAGTGTGAGTGTGTGTGTGTGTGTGTGTGTGTGTGACTGTTAGTGTGTGTGTGTGTGTGTGTGTGTGTGTGTATCGTTAAAGAGAGTGTGTGTGTGTAGTGAGGGTCTGACTCAGGCTTGTTTAGGTGTGCTCCAGTCTCTCCCTCCTCATATGCCCATATATGGAGTGGGCTCCACACAGCAGCACAGCAGCCCAGCAGCATCTAAGAATAATCCCCCCACTGCACTGCACTGCCCACTGCCTAATGAGCAGAGAAAGACCAGCTGGCCACAGGGGAATGAGCAGGGTGTGTGTGTGTGTGTGTGTGTGTGCGTGCGTGTGTGTGTGCGTGCGTGTGTGTGTGTGTGTGTGTGTGTTTGTGCGTGCGTGTGTCGGTGTGTGTGTGTGTGTGTGTGTGTGTTTGTGCGTGCGTGTGTCGGTGTGTGTGTGTGTGTGCGTGAGTGTGTGTGTGTTAAGAGAGAGAGGATGTATGATAGTGTTAGATAGTGAGAGAGTGTGTGAGTGTGTATCTAAGAGAGACAGGCAGAATAAATGTGTGAGGAGTTTGTATTTGTGTGTGTGTGTGAGGGTGTATGATAGAGTGTGTGAGTGTGTATAAGAGAGACAGGGAGAATAAGTGTGTGAGGAGTTGTGCATGTGTGAGAGAAGGGGGAGAAGATCTGATCTACTTTGGATAAGCGTGTGTGTGTGTGTGTGTGTGTAAGAGAGAGAGAGAGAGAGAGAGAGAGAGTGTGTGTGTGTGTGTGAGTAGAGTAAAAAGTGTGTGAAAGTTTGTTTATGTGACCACAACACATCCATTCTGACCAGGGAATCATCAGAGATGTGAGAGTCTGAAATGTTCCCTGAACAAAAGCAGAGGAGAGTAGAGTAGAGGCAGCAATACAAGGGAGAAGGAGAGGGAGGAGAGAGGAGTGTGTGTGTGTGTGTGTGTGTGTGTGTGTGTGTGTGTGTGTGTGTGTGTGTGTGTGTGTGTGTGTGTGTGTGTGTGCGTGTGTGTGTGTGTGCACGCGCGTGTGTGTGTGTGTGTGTGTGTGTGTGTGTGTGCACGTATGCGCCTATGCGCGTGTGTGCGTGCGTGCGTGCGTGCGTGCTTGCGTGCGTGAGAGAAGTTTGTGACAGAAAAAGAGAGAAGTGTGTGAGAGAAGTGAGAGAGAGGAGAGAGAGATGAGTGTGAGAGAGGGAGAGAGAGAGGGGAGTGTGTGAGAGAGAAAGGGAGAGAAGGACAGCCCGACACACACATTTGAACACACTGAAGTAGCTACGCAGGTTTGTCCGTATCACCATGGTGATTCATCTCGGGCGTCAGCTAGGTTCCACTGCACACGATGAGAATTTCTCCTTGCAGCTTGAGATGTTCTTAGAAAATCTTTTTCCGTTACATCATTTTGCAGATTGTGACAAACTTGAAACTTGTGAAATCTAATAGCAACCTACCCAAAGTCTTCTTTTTATTTAGCCTATTCCAGTTTCAACTACATTTATGAGGGAACATAAAGATTTGTGGTCTTAAGTATTGGTTTTGCTAAGAGTGATTCATAACAGGCGTTAAACTGTCATAGAGTCTTAGTTGGACATTTAGAACATTTTGTTCAAATAGAACACTCCAAACAGACTTACACTAAAATAAGACTAGACACGTTGAACAAAACACACTGAACTGAAAACGCAACACACACACACACACACACACACACACACACACACACACACACACTTGGATCATTTGAGAGTAAACAGGACAGTGCTGTTTGAAGAGTAGGACTGTAGTCTTGTAGCATCTTTGTGCAGTGCATTCATTAGACCACAGGGGGGCAGCAGACTCCATCACTGCAGACTAGTTGGTGCTGGAGGGCCGATCCAGCGCTTCTCTGCTGTCTTGGAGACACTGTTCTAAACCACAACTCCACCGATCTGTTCCAAACTACTGTTCTAAACCACCCCACCACCACTCTGCCTCCACTGTTCTAAAACACCCCACCACTGTTCCAAACTACTGTTCTAAACCACCCCACCACTGTTCCAAACTACTGTTCTAAAGCACCACCACAACATAACACAACACAACTGTTCTAGACCTACTGTTTTAAAACACCCCACCACCAGCACTGTTCCAAACTACTGTTCTAAATTACTCCACCACTACCATATGGCTCTGCCTCCACTGTTCTAAGCTACTAATTCTAAACCACCCCTCCACAACTGTTCTGTTCTAAACCACCCCACTATCACTGTTCCAAACTACTATTCTAAACCACCCCACCACAACTGTTCTATTCTAAACCACCCCACTATCACTGTTCCAAACTATTGTTCTACAGCACTACCCCACCACAACTGTTCTACACTACTGTTCTAAAGCACCACCCCACCACCACTGTTCTACACTACTGTTCTAAAACACCCCACCACCACCAGTGTTCCAAACTATTCAAAGACACCCCATCACCAACACTTCTCTAAACCACTGTTCATAACTGACCAATCACAGCGTATTGTTCAATTTCCTTGTTGTGAGTGAGGGGATGTTGAGCTACCACAAACTGCTGGCTGGTTGGTCGGTTCTGTTTCAGTGCTGACTATTTGAAAGGGAGTGGTCGTGTGTGTATTTGAGTGTATGTATAGTATGTGGGTGATGGCAGCACAGCAGTGGCGTTAAGAAAAGACCGACAGGAACAAGATGAGGACAGCTCTGTGGATTCTCTCCCTCTGTTCTGGTGAGTTTGTGTGTGAGTGTGTGTGTGTGTGTGCGTGTGTTAATCTATTATAGCTGGTGATGAATGAGGACTAACATTCAAGTTAAAGTGCAGAAGGAGACCGCAGTGCAAATGGTTCTGCTAGAAGTACAAGACTGAAATGGAACAAGGTACTACAAATTAGGCCACAACTGTACACTGACGCATAACAAGGAAAACTTGATCTCACTGCACTCCACTCTCTGTCCATAGCTCCTCATAGTTACCGGCTTAAGATGGCAAATTGAATTAGAAGAACTGGATTAACTTGATTTCTGTTTAATTTAATCTGATATTCTCCATAGTTCAGACAGGAGTCCTGACGGCACCCATACTTGTGTTTGGAACTGAAGGAGGAAGAGTGGAATTAACATGCCCATATCCAGTTGAGCACATATTCACCCAAAAGTACCTCTGCCGGGAGCCTTGTGGGCGGAGTGATGTTCTCATCACATCAGGAAAGAATGGCAATGGAGAAAGAAAGGGAAGATATTTAACTGTGGACACCACAAGTGCAAATACTTTCTCAGTGATCATCTCTAATCTGCGGCTGGGTGATGCTGGAGTTTACTACTGTGGGCTTAATCAGTGGGGTGAAGACACATTAGTCAAAGTGGTGCTGGCCGTCAGTAAAGGTACGTCACACTGCCTCTCACTGCTGCGCCAGCAATCTGTCATGCCTTTACGACGCTTTACCAAAATAGTGCACATTAACGTCATCTTCACAACAGCACTGAAATACACAGCTCTTCCTCCTCATCCTCTTCCTCTCTGCCTCCTGCTCATCTCCACTGCAGTAGACCCGACACAGACACACTTAGGGTGTGATGAGGGTGACAGTGTATTTTGCAGCAGTGCTCGCTGTGGCCAGAGTGAAGTCTGGCGTGGGTTGAGTCAGGCCAAATGAATCAACTAAAGATAGACAGATAGAGCAGAATTTAACACTAGTTGCATGTGATTGGCTTATTCAATTTCACTTCACCGAAGAGGTTTCGCCCATTTCAGAGTCCGGTTAAATTTTGAGATCCGTATCACTGTCTTGATTCAGGAGGAGGTTATGTTTTTCGCTTGGCAGTGTAATGGATACAAGGATACAAGGAGGTTTATTTGTCACATGCATATGATTACTAAGTAAAGAATGCAGTGAAATTGTCAGTTCCTTCGCCTGTTGTGCATATGGCATGGTATGGCCACGTGGTGGCGATCTGAACAGTTTAGGTTAAAATGTATGACAACCAAGGAAGAACAATACAGGCGGAGGTCTGCGCTCTCTGAGTGCTTTTCTTGTGTTTATTATGTTTTATGTGGAATTGATTACTCTTTGATTATTTGTGTTTCATTATCATGTTTACTGAGTTTGTTTGTGTTTGTCTGTGTCTCAGCTCCAACACCTGTGTCTCCTCCATCCACTACTAAAGCCCCCACCCATCTACAGGATACATCCAACACTCTACCCACTACAGGTACACACACACACACACACACACACACACACGCACACGCACACGCACACATCCACCACTAAACCCCACCCATCTACAGGATACATCCAGCACTCTACCCCCTACAGGTACACACACACACACACGCACATGCACACGCACACGCACACGCACACGCACACATCCACCACTAAACCCCACCCATCTACAGGATACAACCAACACTCTACCCCCTACAGGTACACACACACACACACACACACACACACACACACACATCCACCACTAAACCCCACACATCTACAGGATACAACCAACACTCTACCCCCTACAGGTACACACACACACACACACACACACACACACACACACACACACACACACACACACACACACACACACACACACACACACACACACACACACACATCCACCACTAAACCCCACCCATCTACAGGATACAACCAACACTCTACCCCCTACAGGTACACACACACACACACACACACACACACACACACACACACACACACACACACACACACACACACACACACACACACACACACACACACACATCCACCACTAAACCCCACCCATCTACAGGATACAACCAACACTCTACCCCCTACAGGTACACACACACACACTTCATCATGATGTTTCCAGCATTCAAATGTTCTGAAATATGAACAGCACAGAACTCTGTAAAATACGAGTACGGTAACATTGAAATATGGCAACTAACTTTATGATGTACATTTATGGCTTCCCCCAATCTTCCTTTTGCCTCCAGATGCACCATTTCCAACACCTTTACACACAGTCACACCTACGAGTTCTAGTGGATATGGTAATATGAACTCAAATACAGGTACAGTACACACACACACACACACACACACACACACACACACACACACACACACACACACACACACACACACACACACACACACACACATAGAGATAGAGATATAACCAGCCATATAAAATAAAGCAATAACCTAGAGTGGTAGCCATATATACTTGTAGCCTATAGCTATTGCCATATAGATTAGATTAGCATACCATGAAAGCCATAGCTAACCATGAAGCCAATGGTACACTATAACCATTTAGATTATGGCTCTGCATCTTGTTTAGTTGAACTCATAATGTATGGCAACCTAGGAAGAACAATACAGGCGGAGGTCTGCACTCTCTCAGTGCTTTTCTAGTTCTGAATGTGGTTAAGACACATTATGTTGGAGATGTGGGTGGAGTAATGATGTCCTGTTAAACAGTATTCCCAAGTGACATCTATTCTATTGTCTGCTTCTCTCTCAGACTCCGTCATCTGGATGGTGCGTTTTGGGATTATTCTGGGACTGCTGTTGTGTGCTGGATTAACGCTCCTTTGGGTGCACAAGACAGGGTTATGGTCAGCTCCATCTTGCTTTACGTGTCCGTAATGTACACATCATTCTGTACGTGTCCGTAATGTACACATCATTCTGTACGTGTCCGTAATGTACACATCATTCTGTATACGTGTCCGTAATGTACACATCTTTCTGTAGGCTATGTATCCGTAATGTACATCATTCATTACCTCCGCCAATGAGGTTATGTTGGTAACACTTTACATTACAGATCGGTAATAAGTGGGTAATGTTATGGTAATATGCATGCAATTTCATGGTAATAATATTTTTAAACCACATATTACAAATAATTAATGTGTAATTTCTAGACTGTGCAATTACCATACTACAACAACAATGCAAATAACTTGGATTTAATATGTACTTACCGAAGCAATAAATATTTAGGATTTGCTTACTGTGATGTAATATTTCTGTAATTACACCAACATGATGGTGCTATGAAGGACTAAATTACATAGTAACTTCTAAGCGTTATGGCACAATTACACAGTGGTCAAAGTTTTTGTAGTAGGGCCTAGCCTAGTTAGTTTGATGGTAAAATGTGACCTGTTATCTGTTATTATGATGAAATAAATAAGGTAATTTGACTAATTTCACAATAACTGTCTGATTCAAACAACAATGGGGGCACGCAGCGAGGAGTCTTGTGCTGACATTGATGCTATTTCAACTGTTTTGTCAGATCTATCGAGTATTCATTCTTTAAAAGATGAACAGAGAATGGTTTTGAAGCCATTTATTGGTGGCAAGGATGTTTTCACTCTTCTTCCGACCGGGTTTGGCAAGAGCTTGAAGTAGCCTAGCACGTCATTCAAGATAACGGACAAGTGGTTTATCAAATCACATGCAAGGCCCCGCCTTCAGAAATACATCTCGTATCGAGAAGTCCCAGATCCTTATGTGAAGCTCAGCGAACTACAAGTATCTGGCGAGAGTCAGGTTAGGTAATTGCAGCAATTGTCTTGAAATTACACATTAAAGGTATACTATGCAGGATTGGCGATTTCATCGCCGGTTTCGCTTTCACTTTTCGTTTTCGCTCGTTTTATGCTTGCATGTGTCTCTGCAGCTTCCCCTACAGCTTTAGCGCGATTTTTTTTACAAAATTCCTCAATCGGTCAGTCTGCCGTGCCTTTTCATGAGACTTTACATGACACTTCCTGGAGTAGAGCATGGGTGTGTGCCCGAGGTCTCCTGAAGTTGCAAGTGTGTTTCTACCGCTACAGACCACTAGGACGGCCAAAAAAAACACTGTTCGACCGGTAATGACTCCTTTAATCATATATAACAGTATGGAACGAATTGATTAACTGAAAAACGTTGCATAGTATACCTTTAATTATTTGTAATATGCGCTTTAAAAATATTATTACCATTAAATTGCATACATATTACCATAACATTACCCACTTATTACCAATCTGTAATGTAAAGTGTTACTGTTATGTTTTCATCGGGGTTTGTTTGTTTGTTTGTTTGTTTGTCTGTTTGTTAGCAAGATAACTCCAGAAGTTATGGATGGATCTCGACAAAATTTTCAGGAATGGTCTGACATGACCCAAGAAAGAAACAACTACATTTTGGGAATGATCCGGATCACCGTCTGGATCCAGGAGGCGGTTATGTTTTCGCTTGGTGGAGGTCTGCGTTCTCGGAGTGCTTTTCTTTGTCTGTCTGTCTTTTTGTTAGCAAGATAACTCAAAAGGTGATGGATGGATTTCGATGAAATCTTCAGGGAATGTCAGAAATGACCCAAGGAAGACACGATTACATTTTGGGAGTGATCCGTATCACTGTCGGGATTCCGGAGCTGTTTATGTTTTCCGCTCAGCGGTGTAATGGCATGATATAGCCAGTCACGTAGTGGCGATCTAAATGTTTAGGTTCAAATGTATGACAACCAAGGAAAAACAATACAGGCGGAGGTCTGCACTCTCTTAGTGCTTTTCTAGTTCATAATGTACTTTTCATTCATATTCACTGTGTATCTGCTCTTCTGGAGATTCAGGTTCATGTTCACGCTGCGATCTGTAAAAAAAAGAAAAATCTGTGAAAAAGTTAGACAATCCTTTAATAAAGAAGTGTTAAGCCTCTCTTACAGGTACACACATGTTCTTTCTTTTTGTTTTCACAGGTCTCTCTCTCTCTCTCTCTCTCTCTCTCTCTCTCTCACACACACACACACACACACACACACACACTCCTGCTTTGAAGTGTGCAAGATTTGTTGTGTCCACTGCACCACTGTGACGTGTGTATTCCCTTTGAATGAGGAAGCAGCTACAGTACTGTGCCACTGTGTGACCAGGACTATTTAGCACTGTGGGGTGTTGGAGTTAACACTATAGTGACCAGGACTATTTAGCACTGTGGGGTGTTGGAGTTAACACTATAGTGACCAGGACTATTTAGCACTGTGGGGTGTTAACACTATAGTGACCAGGACTATTTAGCACTGTGGGGTGTTGGAGTTACTGTAACACTATAGTGACCAGGACTATTTAGCACTGTGGGGTGTTGGAGTTAACACTATAGTGACCAGGACTATTTAGCAATGTGGGGTGTTGGAGTTAACACTATAGTGACCAGGACTATTTAGCACTGTGGGGTGTTGGAGTTAACACTGTAGTGAGTGACCAGGATTATTTAGCACTGTGGGGTGTTGGAGTTACTGTAACACTATAGTGACCAGGACTATTTAGCACCTTGGGGTGTTGCAGTTAACACTATAGTAACCAGGACTATTTAGCACTGTGGGGTGTTGGAGTTAACACTATAGTGACCAGGACTATTTAGCACTGTGGGGTGTTGGAGTTAACACTATAGTGACCAGGACTATTTAGCAATGTGGGGTGTTGGAGTTAACACTATAGTGACCAGGACTATTTAGCACTGTGGGGTGTTGGAGTTAACACTATAGTGACCAGGACTATTTAGCACTGTGGGGTGTTGGAGTTAACACTATAGTGACCAGGACTATTTAGCACTGTGGGGTGTTGGAGTTAACACTGTAGTGAGTGACCAGGATTATTTAGCACTGTGGGGTGTTGGAGTTAACACTATAGTGACCAGGACTATTTAGCACTGTGGGGTGTTAACACTATAGTGACCAGGACTATTTAACACTGTGGGGTGTTGGAGTTAACACTATAGTGACCAGGACTATTTAGCACTGTGGGGTGTTGGAGTTAACACTATAGTGACCAGGACTATTTAGCACTGTGGGGTGTTGCAGTTAACACTATACAGACAGGGGATGTGAAGGGGTCCATGGAATGTGGACTCCATTATCATTACCTGACCTTCACGTCCACCACGGTATTCCAAACGGCTCCATCTAACCTGTAAGGTAACACACAGAACAGGAGGGTGGCCAATGGCCACTGGCCACTGGCCATCACAACAAAAACAAGAATGCACCACAATCAGTTAAACATGTCACTAGACAGACCCCGAAACAAACATACAACACTCTTTACTAATTAAGTAATTATTAGTACATTTGAATATAATTATTTATTTATTTATTTATTTTTGTAAAGATTATTTTTTTGGGCTTTATCCACCTTATTCCTTAACCCGGAAATATGTATCGTTGCGATGGTTACGATACTGTTTTCAACTTCCGTTCATTCTGTTAACATGTGCGTTCTCCGTAGGTAACTAGATTATGCCTCAACTTAGATTTCTTTCGAAATGTTGACAATTCTGCCCTCAGCATGTATGTACTACATCATATATAACCAATATAAAATAGAAAAGTTAACTTTTATATGCGTTATGATATGATAAGCACCGTGAACCGTCACGTTAAAATAGATACAATACAGCTTCGCCGGAAATAGAAAACCATTTTCGGTGTCATGGCGACCCCCATTGTTGGCTGCGGAATATCGTGGATATGTGTGTGGTATGATGTTGTGAACAAGTTTGATAATGCTTTAATAAAGGAATGTTAAACTTTCTCTGTCTCTGTATCCCTCTCTCTCAAACTACTGTTCTAAATCACCCCACCACTACCTCCACTGTTCTAAACTATGCTCGTTTTGAAAGGAAGTGGTCATGTGTGTATTTGAGTGTACTGTATGTATGTGGGTGATCGCAGCATGGTAGTGGCATTAAGAAAAGTGTTTGTGTACTCATCAGACAGGATCAAGATGAGGACAACTCTGTGGATTCTATTCCTCTGCTCTGGTGGGCGTGAGTCTGTGTGTGTGTGTGTGTGTGCGTGCGTCTCTGTGTGTGTGTGTGTGTGTGTGTGTGTGTGTGTGTGTGTGTGTGTGTGTTTATTATAGCTGGTGATAAATGAGGAATAGAACTCAAGCTATAGTGCAGAGGGAAACCACAGTGCAAATGGCCTTGCTAGAAGTAAACTAGACCAATAGAACAGTTTCCAAATTAATTTACAGTTGTTGTTGAATTTGTTGGTACCCTTAGAAATTACTGAAAGAACCCTTAGAAATTACTGATGAAATTTAAAGCAATCCTGTCATGTATAGCTGCATGCCATTGGTTTATCGAGTAAAGCAAAGAGTCAGACACTACGACCCTGCCCCTGTCAGGCAGTATGAATAGAAACAAACTCTTTCTGATGCTGTAAATAATCACTTATTAACCCAGGGGAGAGGATGTAAGACTGGAGGTTTACTAAATGTATTACGGCCAGCTTGTTCTTAGATCGCAACATAAAGAGGGATGTGACAGCAAGGTTTAAACTAAACAATAGCTTGTTTAATTAAAACAAAATGTCTAGGGGGGGAAAATGAATGAAAGTGGATGTAAGACTGGAGGTTTACTAAGAGTAAGAATATGGGATGGAGAGGAGAGTGTGATTTACAGTTTACAAGGAGTTGCAGGAGTAGGAGTAGGGTATAAGGAGGTGCAGGAGTAGAGCATATGGAGGTGCAGGAGTAGGGCATAAGGAGGTACAGGAGTAGGAGTAGAGCATAAGGAGGTGTAGGAGTAGAGCATAAGGAGGTGCAGGAGTAGAGCATAAGAAGGTGTAGGAGTAGAGCATAAGGAGGTGCCGGAGTAGGAGTAGAGCATAAGGAGGTGCAGGAGTGGGAGTAGAGCATAAGGAGGTGCAGGAGTAGAGCATGAGGAGGTGCAGGAGTGGGAGTAGAGCATAAGGAGGTGCAGGAGTAGGAGTAGAGCATAAGGAGGTGCAGGAGTGGAGCATAAGGAGGTGCAGGAGTAGAGCATAAGGAGGTGCAGGAGTAGGAGTAGAGCATATGGAGGTGCAGGAGTAGGAGTAGAGCATAAGGAGGTGCAGGAGTAGGGTATAAGGAGGTGCAGGAGTAGGAGTAGAGCATAAGGAGGTGCAGGAGTATAGCATAAGGAGGTGCAGGAGTAGGAGTCTAGCATAAGGAGGTGCAGGAGTAGAGCATAAGGAGGCGCATGAGTGGAGCATAAGGAGGTGCAGGAGTAGAGCATGAGGAGGTGCAGGAGTAGAGCATAAGGAGGTGCAGGAGTATAGCATAAAGAGAAAGAGGGAAGTGGGCTTACAGTACATGTACCTAGAGAGGCTTAACACTTCTTTAGTAAATGATTGTCTAACTTTCTCACACAATTCCGTTCAATTTAAATCCAATTTTATTGATAGAACAGAACAATATAAGGATACAAATCAAGGCTTTTTACAGATCTCAGCGTGAACATGTGCCTGAATCTCCAGAAGAGCAGATACACAGTGGGTTCGAATGATGTGTACATTACGGACACATACAGTTAAGCCCAAAATTATTAGCCCCCCTGAAATTTTGGAACATTACTCTAAAATTCTCCCTAAATTTGTCATCCCTGATCAAATTTTAAAAATCAAACATTCGCCAGTGGTATTATGTAGAATCTGGTGCATTTTGGAGTGTTGATATATTATTAGGAATGCTTAATCTCAAATTGTGTGAAAAGTGGAGTGTTCAAAATTAATAGCCCCCATGTGATTTTTTTGCTTTTAAACGCACACGACCAACCTGTCACCTTTCAAGCCACACCTTTGCAGTTAGTTAATGTCCAGACAACACCTGAACATCCAACCAGCATTGATTGTTTCCCTAAAGACTTCAAGGAACAGGCCTACAGGCACTTGAACACCTGTCTGAGAGGGGACTGCCTTTACAGGCATACTGAAGATAAAGGAAATCTGTCTGGACCTCAGAAAGAACATCATTGAGGCCTATAATATGGAGAAAGGCTATACTGTAATTTCTAGATGCTTCACAGTCTGTAGAACAGCCGTGCAAGGCATCATTACAAAGTACAAAGAGTTCCAAGTTTGTGCATAACAAACCTAAGTGTGGATGAAAATGCTAAATATCTCAATCTAGAGAGAAAAATCATCAGGGATGTTAGCAAGCAACCCTGCACATCCGCCAAAATGATAGTTGTTGACCCTGAGACCTCTGGGGTTAAAGTCTTGAGGAAGACAGTAGCGAGGGATTTTTATTGTGGAGGCCTCCAAGGTCATCGGCTGAGAAAAACCCCTTACTCCAAAAGGGGCGCTTCAAAGTCAGACTGAACTTTGCCCATGCACATTTAAAAGCTAAAAATGAGTTTTGGAAAACTGTCCTTTGGTCTGATGACATTAAACTGGAGCTGTTTGGGCACATGGATGTTGCCTATGTTTGGCAAAAAAAGGGAAGGCCTACAACCATAAAAATACAGTTCCCACAGTGAAGCATGGTGGCAGGAGCATCATGTAATGGGGCTGTTTTGCTGTCTCAGGCACAGGGAGCCTTGTTTGGGTGCATGGGATCATGAAAAAGAAAGATTATGTTGACCTTTTGAGGGATAACATCAAGACGCCTGCTCTTAGTCTAGGCTTAGGTCACCACCAGGTCCTTCAGCATGATAATAACCCAAAGCATAGTGAAGAGTGGTCTAAAACGCCCTAAAGGATACCCTAATCAAGGTGCTGGAATAGCCTACACAGAGACCAGACCTCAACCCCATTGAGAATCTGTGGCACGTGCTTAAAGCAAGAGTCCATACAAGAAAACCATGCAGTTTGAAGGAGCTGGAGCTAAAGAGTGCTTAAGAGATATGTGCCAACCTAGTAAAAGACTATTCAAAGAAGTTGTTGTCAGTTGAAGCAAAGAAAGGCTACACTATTGACTATTAATGGTCTGGGGGCTAATAATTTTGAACATGTCAATTTTTGCTTTTCTTGTCACACATCAGAGCATGAGTAAACAATGATCATCAAACTTTGTGGGCATACTGTTTTTGCGCTTCTGTAATCATATAAACTAGGCACATTTTTGGAAATGATCATTTTCATGTATAAACAAAGGATTATGTCTGAATTCATAAGGGGGGCTAATAATTTTGGGCTTAACTGTACACAAAATGATGTATACATTATGGACACTAAGGCTTAGTTCACACTGGCAGTCGAAATCGGATGTCTTGCATATCCGATCAGAAGCTGATCTTTCTGACTGACTGTTCTCATTGCATATTGCAAGTGATCACATCCGATCACATCCGATCTTGGCGTGCAATGCTCAGATCCGATATAAATTACACACACCTGGATTCATTAGGTAGAGTTGTACACAACCAAGTCGTCATGGATGAAAGTAGATTTATCTTTTATTTTTTCCAACTTATTATGCGTAGCCGCGGAGCAAATACCTCGTCACCCTTTACATTACAGTTTTCCATGTTTCACCATAAAATGATGACTTGAGTCTGACGTTGGTTTTTGTTTTGCTGGTAGCCCTGGCGCACGCGCTGAATCAATCAATCAATCACTTCCGTCACTCAGAATTACGTTGCAATTGTTTGTCGCAGTGCAAATGACGAAAGGGGCAAGTTGAAATCCTATTGAAGTGGTTCAACTGTTCAGATTGAGTCATATCCGATAGTAAGTGATATTGAAACCACCTCCGTATGTGGTGCGAATCAGCATTGGAAAAATCGCATTTCATGCGGTTTTGTGCCGGTCAGACTACCCAAAATTCAAGCTAGATACAATCCAGATAAGCAAAAAATCGGATTTCGACTGCCAGTGTGAACTAAGCCTTAGATAATGATGTATACAGGACACGTAGATAATGATGTGTACATTACGGACACATACACAAAATGATGTGTACAGGACACGTAGATAATGATGTATACAGGACACGTAAATAATGATGTGCACATTACGGACACATACACAAAATGATGTATACAGGACACGTAGATAATGATGTGCACATTACGGACACATAATGATGTGTATGTTACAGACATGTACAGAAAGATGTATACATTGTTGACACATACAGAATGATGTGTACATTACAGACACTTACAGAATGATATGTACATTATGGACACGTACAGCAACTTGGAGCTGCTGTCTTGTGTACCCAAAGAAGCGTTAATCCAGCACACAACAGCAGTCCCAGAATAATCCCAAAACGCGTCATCCAGATGACGGAGTTTTAGAGAGAAGCAGACAAAAGAACAGATGTCACTTGGGCATACTATTTAACAGCACATCACTACTGTATCCAAATCCCACATTTATACTATTGGATAAAGTTATATGCTAATCTAATCTATAAGGCAATAGCTATAGGCTATTCTATATGGCTACAGCTCTAGGTTATTTAATATGGCTGTAGCCGTAGGCTATTCTACAGGGCTATACAGTAGCTATAGGCTCGTCTAATCTGCATAACTTTAATCTATATGGTTTTAACTCTGGCTATGGCTAGTCCTCTCTCTCTCTCTATCTCTGTATTAAGATACTTACAAACATTCACATACACTCACACACGCGCACACACACACACACACACACACACACACACACAAACACACATCACACACACGCGCACACACGCACACACACACACACACACACACACACACACACACACACACACACACACACGCATACACACACACACACACGCACACACACGCCACGCACGTACACACACACACACACACACACACAAGTCCCTTTCCCACATAACTTCTAGAAGTTACCCGGACATATTTACCCAGGTAGAGGCACGACACGGACGTTTCGCACATGAGCTTTATGTCCGAGTGAGATACGGGTAATTGTGTTCACACTAGACCCGAGTAGGAGCCGCGAGAGGTGGGGCAATGTCAGCACTTGCAGGGGGAGGGAGATGACGCTAAATAAATGCGTTGTTGTGCTGGGTTGCCTGGATGATGCAAACTTACATCAGATCCAAACATAGACAGTAAAAGATATGGACAGAGCTATCACGTAGACGGCAGCAGAGACTGAGGAAGCAAATCTCAACGTTTTTTTTTAGGTCTTCTTGTCTCCTGCGCAGGCTCAGGTGTCGTACATGTGACGTAGGCACGTAGTCTGACCGAGTCTGACCTATGGCGACGCTTTACTCTCGCTGGACGCATGCGCCTTTAACACTTTAGCATTGACTTCGGAAAACGTTAATTACTCAGTCGATAAGACAGTTACGAGATTATTATGTCAATTTCACAATGTAGTATGTACCCCGACAATAGAAAATGTTCATATAAAGGCTTAAAACGCTTCAGCTCTAACGTAATTTGATGTCAAAGTGGCGCTTACGCCCCATAGGATTCAATGGAATGGCCAGCTAGCCACGGTCTTCTTCTTAGCATGGCGACCGCCATACTGTCTACACTCTCAGAACGTTCGCTGCCCCCTTGGATCCAAAACATCATGAAACAACAGAAGTAGTTAGCTCGCTAGTCAGCGGGAGCTAGCATAGAGGAAAAAATAGCTAACGCCAGGACCAAAGATTCTAGAACAGAGCAAGATGGATCACTGGCCGGAGAATACGTTGGATTTTTTGAAGTACATTCTAACGCTCCATGGGCGCCATTTTGGTAAGCCGAAAAGTAATAAATCGTGCCTTTCACACGGCCAGATCATTACCGAGTAACAAAACAAAACAAAAAACAGCTGGCAACGGCAAAAACAGCTGTTGAGGTGGGTTTATATGATTGGAACTGTGTCAGAAATGTTGCTGCGCTTACCAAAATGGCGCCCTGTACCGTACTTCATTCTTTTGACGCAACTGATCCATCTTGCTCTGTTCTAGAATCTTTGGCCAGGACCACAGTAAACAAAGCTCTACTTCAACCCTCTCTGGTATAAACATCCAACACAACAAATGAATAGAAAATAGTGACAGAGGTCTGAGGCTCCTTCCCAACTCCTACAAAAAGCAACAATGCTAGATAACAGCGACGTTGACTATTAGCTGTTAATTGCTAACCACTGTAATAAACAGCTAGTTGCAAGCTAATCGACAACACTTCAAGCTATTCACATTTGCAAGGATAATCCTGCCTGTCCCGCAACAAATACAACAACGTGATTGCAGTTTAAATTTTTATTGTACGTACACAACAAAATGTCACTGTTTTCTGTACTCCGGTGTTCTCGTCTGTGTTCATACTCGTAGGGCAATGTTTATCGTTACCATGGCAATTTGTACTTTCTGCCTCGCGCTCCCTCGCGCTGAGAAAATACCCGTAAAGAGCAATAATTGTGCACGCGCACAATGGGAATGACGCGCACAAAATTAATTAATTTCAGACCTTCCCTGAAAATGTCATCGAAATCCATCCATAACCTTTTGAGTTAACAAACAAACAAATAAACAAACAGACAGACAGACAGACAGACAGACAGACAGACAGACAGACAGACCCCAATGAAAACATAATCTCCTTGGCGGAGGTAATGACAGCTGATGTGATGATCATTTTGGAAAACATTTGGCTTATTGGGTTCACAGGTTAATTAGGCACAGCCAGGTCCTGGTATTCCATTCTTACCACCATGTCTGTCTGTGTGTGTGTGTGTGTGTGTGTTTGTCTGTCTCTGTGTCTTTCTGTATATGTGTGAGTGTATGTGTTTGTCTCTGTGTCTATGTTTCTCTCTGTATGTGTGTGTGTATGTGTGTGTGTATATGTGTGTGTGTGTCTGTCTGTCTGTGTGTGTGCGTTTGTCTGTCTCTGTGTCTATGCCTCTCTCTTTCTCTCTCTGTGTGTATATGTGTGTGTGTGTGTGTGTGTGTGTGTGTGTGTACGTATAGCGTGTAGAGGTCTGTGCGTACATGCATGCGTGTGTGTCTGTATCTGTGTGTGTGTCTCTGTGGGTCTCTCTCTCTCTCTCTCTCAAATTATTTTTTTTTTCAAATTCAGAGGTGCTTTATTAGCATGACTGTTTGGTACAGTGTTGCCAAAGCCAGTGTTACAAATAACAAGTGTGTGTGTGTGTGTGTGTGTGTGTGTGTGTGTGTGTGTGTGTGTGTCTCTGTGTCTCTCTCTGTGTGTGTACCTGTAGTAGAGTGTAGAGGTCTGTCCTGATGGGCCCGTGGTTCAGGAGTGGAAACAGAAGAGTCTGATGCTGAAGTTGCAGAATCACCATCAGGAAATAAACATGTCAAATCAGAATAGGTTTCCATTTTAGATGTGATCACATGTAAGTTAATAGCCTGGCTAGCGCCTACCACTTCTCAATGAGACGTGGTCTGGCAACCAAACGTTAATTTTCTCGTATTTGAAAAAATGCCCAGATCCGTTCATTGGGCACCATGGATGTCTATCAAATGCATCTGTGCATAGCTCATCATCGCCTTGCTTTCCCCCCTGTTCTGTGATTGGTCCCCTATCTAAATTAGGGTGGTAGTTTCCAGGCTGCCATAGCAGCGTGAATCAAAACGCACACAAGGCAGCATGGGAACACCCAGGCTAGTAAGTCAATGCTGTGCTCTGTGAATTCTAATTCAACACAATTTTGTCAGCAAATTCAGAGAAAGTCTCTGTGTCTATGGTAATCAACACGTTGCCTCAGGAGCTGTAATTTGATTGGATGTTGATCCCAAACATCATCAACGCAGACTAAATACAACTGATGTGAGGATCATTTTGGACATCATTTGGCTGTGGGCTTATTGGATTCACAGGTCAGTTAATCAGGCCCTGGTATTCCATTCTTACCATTAACAATGTGCAGGAACACTTTAATGTAATTGTCAAAGACCACATTGTCAAACCCGCAGTAGTAGGACCCAGAATCCTGTGCGGTCAGACCCCTGATACAGATGGTGAAGAACAGACCAGACGTGTTGTCATTCAGAGAGTATCTTCCCTTTGAGACACTGATGTTTGTTGCCACTGATTTAACTAGCACGTTATCCTTGTGCCAACACGGAGCACGGCAGAAGTACTTGGGTGTAGACTTGTAGTTTGCTGTTGGATATGGACAGACTACCTCCACACTTTCTCCTACAATACCGTGTAAAAAAGATCCCTCCCTCTGCATGGTCACACAGCTGAAACCTTCACAAACAGAAAAATACATAGTGTGTCAGTCATCTTCCTTTTTCATAAATAAATGTGGAAGTGTAGCTTCCTCAAGATGCAGTGAAAACTGCCCATCATGTCATCCAGCTGGCATGGGGGCATGTGTGTAGTGAATTCTCCCCGCACACAACTCCTTTAAAGATCACTAATCTAAATAAAATAACAAGTGTTTACACACTGATACACTCAGACTCATCTCTGGTAGTGTCAATATTTGAGAAGAACGATCACACTTCTCTGCTATTTTCGTATATATTTATTACAGTAACATATTAGTCTGTATGTGTGTCATTTATGAAATTTGATGTATTATAAATGTGTCTGTATTTGTCACACATGAAAGAGTTAGGTGCTGTGTCCACTAAACTCGTTTATTGCGCCGACGGCGACAATTTTCAATATAAAGTCTATGTAGCTCAGCGTTCACAGTGCTGAGCGCCCTCGGCAGAAAAAAGCTCTCGGCGCTGACCGTTTTTTACTGCAGCGCTCAGACCGCTCAAAGTTGAAATCTGTTCAACTTTTAGAACAGCGCCGGGCTCGTCAATGGCACTTCTCATTATAAACCAAAGATTCTAGAACAGAGCAAGATGGATCACTGGCCGGAGAATACGTTGGATTTTTTGAAGTACATTCTAACGCTCCATGGGCGCCATTTTGGTAAGCCGAAAAGTAATAAATCGTGCCTTTCACACGGCCAGATCATTACCGAGTAACAAAACAAAACAAAAAACAGCTGGCAACGGCAAAAACAGCTGTTGAGGTGGGTTTATATGATTGGAACTGTGTCTGAGATGTTGCTGAGCTTACCGAAATGGCGCCCTGTACCGTACTTCATTCTTTTGACGCGACTGATCCATCTAGCTCTGTTCTAGAATCTTTGTTATAAACCGTCTCTGGTTTTGGTAACTTAGCAACAATAAACACTTATCGAAGCGCCGAGAAAAGGAGGTTGAGGGCGCTCTGGCCATAAAAAGCGCGTTTGGTGGACACAGCACCTTATTCTATTTCACATATACTATATACTGTATGTCTTTTACAAACAAGTTCATATAATGCCCCCCTGCCCTGAGCAACAGACATACAGTAGAATGCACACACACACACACACACACACACACACACACACACACTCACCCAGGCAGAGGGAGAAAATCCACAGAATCATCCTCATATCGTTATCGTTCTTCAACTCACCTCATCTGCTGCACCACTCTATCATACACCCTCTCTCTCTCTCTTTCTCTTAACACACACACGCACACGCACACGCACACGCACACACACACACACACACACACACACACACACACACACACACACACTAACAAGCCCAACAACTTCCTCTTTCAAAGTCACAGGAAATGCCCATTTGACAGCAGTTCAGTTCACAGAAAGCTAAAAACTGCTCCAGTTGAATCACACTTACTATAGGTAGAGCAACTGGAGACCTCGAGGATGTAGACCACACATGCACACACACACACACACACACACACACACACACACACACACACACACACACACACACACACACACACTCTTTAAGTCTCATTCTACTGTGTATAGTGACAATAAAGGCTTTCAACACACACACACAAGTAACTCACAAGCTAAATTTGTACAAATTACTGAAATATGGATAGCTGCCATTATGCACATCAATTGACAAAACCTGGTCAGGGCTCAATTGGTGCATTTTTCTTCTCTCTCATGCCATCAGACAAAACAAAACCCACAATTGCATTGTGTATATTAAAATTAAACACGTCCAGCTCGACAGCACGTCCACTTCCTCCATATGCATCTCAGTTCTCTCGCTCTCTCTATCCTTCTCTCTCTCTCTATCCTTCTATCGCTCTCTCTATCCTTCTCTCTCTCTCTTGGAAAAATGTAATGCTAGAAATGCACCACATTTTATTTTGTCTCACCATACTTGGTTGTGTGACTACTCGTGTAATTGTATTCTAATAGGGAAAACATGGAGGTGTTTGGTCGCTTCTAACTTCATCTCTGTTTGGATCCTAATGAATGAACTGGGCTAGCTAAGTGCTATCAAAGTAGCACCGTGCGCCAGAGCCAGTGAATGCACGCATTGAAACGTGAGAGGTATGTATGAACTCGTCTTAATTAAGTGAATAACATAGTTTAATAGGAAAAACGGTGAAGTGTTCCTTTAAGCGATGAGCGGTTCATGAGAGGAAGAATTCAAAGGAAGCCCTGAGAAGCAAGAAGACACACCAACAAATGTTGTACAACAACAGTGTTCTCAAAAGCGTCAAAGTTTATTACATGAATCAACCAGCAGTATAGCAGAATTATTGGCCTTCGCATATATCAATATCATGACATTTGGATGTATTATATGGAGAAGATCATCCGATGAAGAGAACACAAATGAAAGTAACACAATTTGAAAGTGAGTCTTGCTTAGCCAAAGAGTTCCCATCCAGACAGTATCTGTTTTAGTCCCCATACCTCTTGCAATATCACCAAGCTCAAAACAAATGTCAAGACATTGATTTCTGTGATGAGGTTTGAGCATTAGTAACAGCTGAAGGAATGTCAGGTTTAGTGAGCGAAAGAGAGTGTGTGTGTGCTAGTGTGTGAGAGACACCTAGCACCATAAAGAGAGAATGAAAGAGAGAAAAGGTGCCGTTTTGTTTTTTGTCCCCTGCCCTTCAGGAAGTCTGAGCCCACACTGACTGTGCTTCAGCCAGGAAACCACAAAGACAACTCACATGAGGGCTAGACCGCGTGCTGGGGGTGTGGGGTTATGGGGGTGCAAGACATGATGGCATAACTAGACTGCTTTTGTCCGTGTGATACCACACCATTCGTGTCTGTGTGTGGCCCTGTGACAGTCATTGTACATGACCGCACATGAACAATGCCATGCTTGGAAGCATATCTGCCTTCTTTTTTGCAAACTCTTGCACGCACACACACACACACACACACACACACACACACACACACACATACACACACACACACATACACACACACACACACACACACACACACACACCAATTTATCTTCAAACACACTCCTTGCTGAGGGTCGGTCCTGTGTCGGTGTACATTACAGACACGTACAGAATGATGTGTACATTATGGACACGTACAGAATGATGGAGCTGCTGTCTTGTGCACCCAAAGGAGCGTTAATCCACCACACAGCAGCAGTCCCAGAATAATCCCAAAACGCATCATCCAGATGATTGGGTCTTAGAGAGAAGCAGACAAAGTATTAGATGTCACTTGGTCATAGTGTCTATAGGACAAGATGAAGTTATACGCTAGTCTATATACTATACTGTAGGTACAGGCTATACTATACTGTAGGTACAGGCTATACTAATCTATGGTGGCCGACAGGTGCTGCATTTGTTACCCAAGCGACTCCCAACAAGGGAAACCCTCAAGGTAGAGTGCGACACGGACAACTTAGTTCATCAGTCAGAGTTATTTCCATACAGTCAAGTGTCAGTTATAGTTGACTTTACCTTGATTTATGCTTTCTTTTTTTGTCTTATTATGATCTTTTTTTTTTTATTAGTATTATCCTTTGCTCATTTCTGCTTTTATTTGCTATTTGGTTTTTGTTTATGTAAAGCACTTTGAATGACCTCTGTGTATGAGATGCGCTGTATAAATAAACTTGACTTGTGCACCTGTGTTTGTGCTCACATGACCATATCCACTAGGACTCTGAAGTGGAGGCCAACTGGTTGAAGATGGCGCATCTGGATGCAAAGGGAAGATTGGGGGGAGCCATAAATGTACATCATAAAGTTGCCATATGTCAAAGTTCTGTGCTGTACATATTTCAGAACATTTAAATGCTGGAAACATCATGATGAAGTGTGTGTGTGTGTGTGTGTGTGTGTGTGTGTGTGTGTGTGTGTACCTGTAGGGGGTAGAGTGTTGGTTGTATCCTGTAGATGGGTGGGGGCTTTAGTGGTGGATGGAGGAGACACTGATGTTGGAGCTGATACACAGACAACACAAACAAGCAAACTCACAGTCATTTAAATTTAAGATATGTTGTGCAAGCTAGCAGCAATAACAATAACACATTAGGCTACATTTGCACAACACTTCATCAAGATACCCAAAGTGCATCTTGATGAATGAAAAGAAAATGATTAGCACTCATAAGCACAACACACACACGCACACACACGTGAAACAAAAACAGCTTGAATTCATGGAGGTGAAAAAGTGAGTAGAATTATTTTTGGAGTTATTTTACCTTAATCATTTATGAATTACGCTAAACTAAACTAACCGTATGTGAAGGCATGCCATGTAAACGTGTTGTATGTACAGTAACTATCGCAGCAAATGTATATTCAGTACTGCTATGAAGATGCTGTTGACTATTTTGGTAAAGTGTCATAGAAGCCTTACAGACTACCGCTGCACCAAAGCAGTGAGGGGCAGTGTGACGGCAGTGTGACGTACCTTTACTGACCATCAGCACCACTTTGGTTAATGTGTCTTCACCCCAGTGGTCAAACCCACAGTAGTAAACTCCTCCATCACCCAGCTGTAGGTTCCTGATGGTCACTGAGAAACTCCTAGCATTTACGGCGTCCAAAGCAAAATATCTTCCCTTTGTGACGCCCACACCAGCCTTGCCTGATCTGATAAGAACATCACTCCACCAACAATACTCCTGGCAGAAGTACTTTTGGGTGGATTGGTGCTCAGCTGGATATGGGCATCTGATTTCCACTTCTCCTCCTTCAGTTCCAGACACATGTATTGGTGCCAGCAGCACTCCAGCCTGAACTGGAGAGAGAATCACGTTCAGTTAGACGTTGGCACAGTGGCTTTTCCACAGTGGTTTTCTTGTGCGCCAACGTACAGTCACAGCCAAATTTGAAGTACCCTTCAATCAATTAGATTGATGGGTTAATCAATGATTAACAGAATGACAGAATCGGAAATAATTAATTTGTATCTGTTCTGCCAGTGCCAGTTGCTTTACTCTATATACCAATGGCATGCAGATATACATGACCCAATTGCTTTCAACTTAACCTAATTTTTAAGGAAGACATGAGGCATTCCTTCAATAAACTGTAAGGGCACCACAACAAATACACAATTGTAAATGAATTTGGAAACTGTTCTGTTTCAGTCTTGGACTTCTAGCAAGACCTTTTGTCTCCTTTTGTACTTTAGCTCGAATGTTAGACCTCGTTTCTCACCAGCTATGATAGGTGCGCAAACACACACACAAACACACATACAGTACACACACACAAACACACTCACCAGCAGAGAGGGAGAGAATCCACAGAGCCATCCACATATTCTTCCAGTCTGATAAGTACACACACACACACTCACTTTCAAAAGGTCACTAACTGTGATCACCCACATGTACAGTATACACTCAAGAACACACATGACCACTTCCTTTCATAATGTACACGGAAAAAGTACAAACCATCCGGCAGCAGTTAGTGGAAGCTTGTCCCCAGTTCAACACCCCCTCACTCACAACAAAGCAACAGGCCAATACTCTGTGATGGGGTAGTTTTGAACAGTAGTTTAGAACAGTGGTGGTGGGGTAGTTTAGAAGTAGTAGTTTAGTAACTATTGTGTTACTTTCAAGTAAATGTTTAAATGCTCAAATGTGATCCCTCCCCTCCTTGAAAGGAACTTACGCATACATACAGTGGGGAGAGCATGTATTTGATACCATGCTAAAGTTGCCTAAAAAGAGGAATATAAAATCATCATTTGACAACTGATCTTAATGCCTTAATTCCAAAAATGAGTAAAAATCTGTATATTCTTTGCGAAGCAGGTGGCACACCATGTACCGATATATCAGGCTTGTGCAAAATTCAGAATTGAATTGAGAATGACTCCTAAATTCCAATTAAATTTTTGAATTTGTATTGAGGTCAAAAACAGAATGTGGAGTTACAATTCGAATTTGAATTACAGTTTTTTTTGATTGCTTTGACGCAGTAGTCGACTCAAAGAACCATGTTTCAAAACTCTTAACGCAAAGGCCTAAACAGTGACACCAATGGTCAAAATGACTCATTTTGCCCGCAAAAGGCTCTAACTCCTCCAAAACATTTAAAATATGGACCAAAAGCAAATTTTGCCCTCGAACAACACAACTTGCACACAAGTGCATAAGCGCCTCCAATCAGTCATTAGACAAGGGGCGTCAAAATACAAAATTCAGCTCTCAGTGTGAATCAGTGCTGCATTACTGGTCAGCAGCTTGCATATCAGTGCCAATTTGCTTTCTTGGAAAAAATAGATCCAGAATCATATACAATGATTTTTCAAATTTTACTGAATGCAGTACTCATTCTTTTTCTTTTTTTGAGATTTTGTGGCTAAGAAATGAAATATTCCAACAGAACCCACATATATAGTATGAAAGAAAAAAATCCAGTAAAATCCATAACTGTGTAAGACATAAGGAAAATAAAAATTCTGTACAATACTGTAAAGAAAAAAATCTCTTCTAGTCAATTCTTACTCTCACTCTCATCTGCCTTGATCATCCATGCTTGCAAGTTACAACACACAACATGGCACCTTTTAAGCCTGCAGACTGATTGCAAATTGAAAAGTTTTGTGAAGCAGTGTCAAACAGGTGCTGCAGTGATTTCATACTGGGCAAGACATTTCTAAGAGATGGGAACATATAGTTTCTGTTTGGTTACCACAGCTAAAGCAATGGAGTTTGGACTGCTTGAATGACATCTGCGTTAACTGATTTGCAAAAGGGTGCGGGAAGTGTGTCAAAACAATGACAATGGGTTAACTCATTTGCAAGAGGTGTCTTTTGGTCTGCTGAGAGAGTGATGATGAAGACTGAGAGGTCACCAGTTTCTTCAACCAGGTCAAAGCAATAAAAAAAAACTGTAAAGGAAGTAGAATTGAAATTCAATGAAATTGGAAGAAATTCATATACATAATTTAAAGGTAGTGTTTAACAATGAATTTTCACAGTGTACTGTATGTTAGATGCATCAAACACACAACTTAAAACAGTAACCAATTACATTTCAAAAGTAACCTTCCCAAAACTGAACATACTGTATGTGGGATTCAACACTGTGGGACTGTGGAATTTCTTTGAATTGCCATGAATGTAAATTCCACTTCCTGTCATTCCAATTCCAATTCCAATTCACTTCCTGTGGGGTGGAGCCAATTCAATTCACATTCCAATTCATGAATAGAAAGGAGGCCAATTCTAAAATTCCGAATTTTGCACAAGCCTGCGATACTGTATGATGTGTGCATCTGCTTTGTTACCTCTGCCAAGGAGGTTACGTTTTCATCTGGGTTTGTTTGTTTGTTTGTGTGTTTGTTTGTTTGTTAGCAAGATAACTAAAAAAGTAATGGATGGGAGTGACCCGTATCACCGTCGGGATTCCGGAGGCATTTATGTGTTTCGCTTAGTGGTGTAATGCCATGGTATGGCCGCATGGTGGCGATCTGAATAGTTCAGGTTCAAATGTATGAGAACCGAGGAAGAACAATACAGGCGGAGGTCTGCGCTCTCTGAGTGCTTTTATAGTTCATAATGTACTTTTCATTCATATTCACTGTGTATCTGCTGATTCTGCTCTTCTGGAGATTCAGGTTCGTGTTCACTTTGCGATCTGTAAAAACCTTTGAGTTGTATCCTTACATTGTTCTGCTATACTAGTAAAATGGGATTTTAATGAAAACTGAATTGTGTGAAAAAGTTAGACTATCCTTTAATAAAGAAGTGTTAAGCCTCTCTTACAGGTACACACTTGTTCTTTCTTTGTGTTTTCACAGCTCTCTCTCTCTCACACACACATGCAAGATTTGTCGTGTCCACTGCACCACTGTGACGTGTGTATTCCCTTGAATGAGGAAGCAGCTACAGTACTGTGCCACTGTGTGACCAGGACTATTTAGCACTGTGGGGTGTTGGAGTTACAGTTTTTGCCTATTGCTTACACACTAAAATCAAATGCTTACACCAAAGCTTCAATACCTAAAGTTCTTGTATTATACTTTACACACAGTGTAACCATAGCTTAAACACATTCTCTGCTTTGCACATTGTTTGCAATTCTGCAAAACACTTTTTGCGAAACACTACACACATTTTCTTTCTGCAAAACCCTTTTTGCAAAACACTACACACTTTTTCTTACATTAAACACTTTGTGCAAAAACAAAATCCCCTGGTATCATTGGGAAAACACTTTGTTCAAAATGCTAAATTCATCTGGCAATTGCAAGCACTTTACTTATACACCTGAAAACACGTGCACAGAAAACATAACACCAATCGGTCTGAACCTTAGCACTACAAATAGGCCTCAGGTAAGCCATTTTGAGAACTATGGGTGCCTCTCAACATCTCTCCTCGATCCTCGATGCTTGATCCTCGAGGGGCGTTCCCACTGAACTATAACTAGCACTGGATAGACTATCCCATTGTTGTCACCCCATCATTCTTTATCTAGATCAGTGAGGACGAGGATCGAGGAAGGAAGGGAGGGTGTATACGTAAAAGACCAAATGAGAGGCACCCAATGACAGTAAGAAGTATAGGAGGACAAGGAGAGAGAGCTGTCGGACGTGGAAGAGGACAAGGACAAAGACAAGGACCAGTGCAGAGATGTGTCTCAGATGACATCAGGGCTGCTCTGGTCTGAGATTGGTTCAACAATCATATCAATTTCATATATCAAAAGTTGTATACCTGCCCCCTTACAGCCCATTTCTAAATGCAATTGAGGAATTACAGTATTTTCTGCATGGCGGTGGAAAGTTCCTGTGAAGACATTGGGGATCCAACCCCCCCCCCCCCCCCCCACCACATACACACTACAGTAACTTGCACATACTGTATACACACTCACATGCACATACACACTCACAGACATACACACACACACACACACACACAAAACAAATATGTATGTTGTTCTTTTTCAATCGCAAATGATCCAGTAATAGTTTTTTCCTTTTGTTTTGTTGCTATATTTGATGTTTCTATTTCTCTTTATTTCTAAAGAATGTTTGTTTTTTGTAAAAACTCTTGATTGATCACAACTTTTGAGTTTTACAGAAGACGAGGTCTGAGAAAATGACCAAAAAAGATTTTAAAAGAAAATACAAAGACGGCAGTGTTTCATGTAAAGCACATCAGTGTGTTACTGGTGACATATAGGATAATTCAAATGGTGCTTGTGTGTTTAGTTTTGTTGCAAGAATTTAGTTTTTAGAAAGGAGTGTTATGTTTTGATTGCAGTGTTTCATTTTGGCATAGATGTGAGTTGTTTATCCCCAAGTGCTATGTCTTATATAGCTGTGTGTAGAGTTTTGACATAATGAGCCAAATGCTGCAAAACGTGTGTAAGCAATAGGCAAAAACTGTAACACTATAGTGAACAGGACTATTTATTTAGCACTGTAGGGTGTTGGAGTTAACACTATAGTGGCCAGGACTATTTATCACTGTGGGGTGTTGGAGTTACTGCAACACTATAGTGACCAGGACTATTTAGCACTGTGGGGTGTTGGAGTTAACACTATAGTGACCAGGACTATTTAGCACTGCGGGGTGTTGCAGTTACTGTAACACTATAGTGACCAGGACTATTTAGCACTGTGGGGTGTTGGAGTTAACACTATAGTGACCAGGACTATTTAGCACTGTGGGGTGTTAACACTATAGTGACCAGGACTATTTAGCACTGCGGGGTGTTGCAGTTACTGTAACACTATAGTGACCAGGACTATTTAGCACTGTGGGGTGTTGGAGTTAACACTATAGTGACCAGGACTATTTATCACTGTGAGGTGTTGGAGTTAACACTATAGTGACCAGGACTATTTAGCACTGTGGGGTGTTAACACTATAGTGACCAGGACTATTTAGCACTGCGGGGTGTTGGAGTTAACACTATAGTGACCAGGACTATTTAGCACTGTGGGGTGTTGGAGTTAACACTATAGTGACCAGGACTATTTAGCACTGTGGGGTGTTGGAGTTAACACTATAGTGACCAGGACTATTTAGCACTGCGGGGTGTTGCAGTTACTGTAACACTATAGTGACCAGGACTATTTAGCACTGTGGGGTGTTGGAGTTAACACTATAGTGACCAGGACTATTTAGCACTGTGGGGTGTTAACACTATAGTGACCAGGACTATTTAACACTGTGGGGTGTTGGAGTTAATGTAACACTATAGTGACCAGGACTATTTAGCACTGTGGGGTGTTGGAGTTAACACTATAGTGACCAGGACTATTTAGCACTGTGGGGTGTTGGAGTTAATGTAACACTATAGTGACCAGGACTATTTAGCACTGTGGGGTGTTGGAGTTAACACTATAGTGACCAGGACTATTTAGCACTGTGGGGTGTTAACACTATAGTGACCAGGACTATTTAGCACTGTGGGGTGTTGCAGTTAACACTATGGGTTAACTGCAACAGGGGTCCATGGAATGTGGACTCCATCACCATTACCTGACCTGCACGTCCACCACAGTATTCCAAACTGCTCCATCTAACCATATACTGTACTGTAAGGTAACACACAGAACAGGAGGCTGACCATCACAACAAAAACAAGAATGCACCACAATCAGTTAAACATGTCACTAGACAGACCCCGAAACAAACATACAACACTCTTTACTAATGAAGTAATTAGAAAATTTGAATAGAATTATTTATTTAAATAACAGTTTCCTGGACAAGTATAGAGACACACAGGCATACATGGTTTAGTCAAGTTCACTCTGTGGTCTCCACAGACCGAGCAGGAAGTCAGCTGACCAATTATTCCAGGAACCAAATAACAGAACAACTCTAGGAGCTGCTGAGGTGCAGCTGAGCTGGCCACAGTGCTGGTAGCATTTCTGGGTCCAAGTGCCCCGGGTTTGAGTGTCAACATTTCCCAATTCCACCCCGTCTCTCTTTCCCAATCCCACCGCATCTCTCTTCCCTAATCCCACCCCGTCTCTTCAATCCCACCCCATCTCTCTTCCCTAATCCTACCCCATCGCTTCAATCCCACCCCATCTCTCTTCCCTAATCCCACCCCGTCTCTTCAATCCCATCCCATCTCTCTTCCCTAATCCCACCCCATCTCTCTTTTCCAATCCCACCCCATCTCTCTTCTTGCCAGTCTCTCACTAAAAATAAAAGTGAAAATGACACACTTTTGCCAGTGGACTGACCCTCTGCAAACAAAGGAAAACACTGATGTACACGTGTCTTTATCCTATTTATCTGTCTTTGCAGAGAAGTTGTTGTGTATGTGTGAGTGTGGTCTAGTGGTCTAGTTTACCGTAAGTTCCTGACTATTAGCAGCGGCTTATACATTGATTTAGCTAATTTTCTTTAGCTATGAGGTTATACGTGAGTATATGGTATTAATATGGTTTTGTTTCCTTTACCTTGCATAAAACAATGTCCTGTGGCTTATAATGCGGTTAATACACAGGAAATTACTGTAACCATCAAGTATTAAAGTTCTCTCTCACACACACACACACACACACACACACACACACACACACACACACACACACACACACACACACACACACACACACACACACACACACACACACACACACACACACACACACACAAGCAGTCTAGTTTAACCATTAAGTATTGCAGTTCTCTCTCACACACATACACACACACAGTCTAATTTAGCCGTCATGTGAGTTGTCTCTGTGGTTTCCTGACCTGATTTCAGTTCAGTATGTATACGTACCTGCACAGTCATGGTATTTACCTACAGGTGTGTGTGTTTGTGTGTGTGTGTACTGATCAGACTACTCCTAGTACAACATGAGGACGGTTCTGCAGATTCTCTGTGTCTGCTTTGGTGAGTTAGGGTCTGTTGGTGTGTGTGTGTGTGTGTATTCTCCAACTAGACGAGAAGAGTGATCAGGGTATATACAGTTATGACATCTTGAACACACTTTTTATTTTATAAGATATAATCACAATCCCTCATCATAGATGTAATGTTAAAGTTAAGTCGATTGATGTTTAATAGATGTTTTAATTAAAGACTGCACAGATTCGCAACGATAGGTCAAGTGATTCAGTAATGTTACTTCTGCTCCTCAATGCCAATGAAACAAACAGCTAAGAAAAGGTAACTTGATATCTGACTGAACCTGATTCTCTATCCACAGTTCAGGCTGGAGTGCTGACTGCACCCATACGTGTGTCTGGAACTGAAGGAGGAAGAGTGGAATTAACGTGCCCATATCCAGATGAGCACTTGTACACACACAAGTACTTCTGCCGGGACCCTTGTAGGCAGAGTGATGTTCTTATCACATCAGGAAAGGCTGGCAATGGAGAAAGAAAGGGAAGATATTTAACTGTGGACACCACAAGTGCAAGGACTTTCTCAGTGGTCATCTATAATCTGCAGCTGGGTGATGCTGGAGTTTACTACTGTGGGCTTAATCAGTGGGGACCAGACACTTTAACCAAAGTGGTGCTGGACGTCAGTAAAGGTATGTCACACTGCCCCTCACTGCTGAGGTACTAGCGGTCAGCAGAGCCATATAAGAGATTTATATGGCTTGTAGCACCGCATTATGTAATAACACCGCATTATGTAATAATGTAATAAATGTGCACGCCATTATGTAATAATTGCCGCATTCTGTAATAATCTGCCGCATTATGTAATAAACTTCTTGAACGCAATATGTAATACATTTTGCTGCATTATGTAATAAGTTATTACATATTGCGGTTGTTACTCCATAATGCGGGTGTTGCGTTTTTTTTTTTTGCCAAATGTAACAGTTGGTGCATTATGTAATAACCAACCGAAATTGACATTTTCATTGAATAAAAACAGCTTAATAATGTGTATTTTACTCAAAATTAATGCTTACAAATAAGTATTAATTTAACGATGCAATTAAGTATTTAAGCAACTAAATGAAACAATTCAGCTGCAACATACAGCCTAACACACTGATCACACAATGGAACTGCAGAATAATAAGTGAATTTTAACAATGTTCTTTACCTACAGTAAAACAGGCCATGACTCACATTTCACACAAATATAGCCAAACTATCAGTATATAGAGGGAACTGCCTATCAGAATTCCATTTGATTTATGCTGTTCAGGCACTTAGCCTAAGCCACTACTTGATATTGCTCCTCCTGCAAGGTACTGATTGGGATTCATGGTGTCTATTACTGGCTAGGCAAGGCCTGCTAGTGTATGGCAATGTTTAAACGTAAATTATTAGGGCCCGAGCACCGAGGTGCGGCCGCTGAAGCGGCTGCACCGTAGGTGCAAGGCCTCATTGTTTTTGCTCAGATTAAATTTCTTCCGGGCCACGTTTTGCCTTTTTTTCACCAACTTGGCATGCTCTGAAACTTTTGAAATTTGGCAGCTATGTGTGGAATTGGTAACACTACTAAGTGACAGAGCTCTGGCCAAGGATGTGGCTCAGGGACTCTATAGCGCCACCTAACGTGTTGTCTGTTGTGGTAGACACATACATTCACGGAAATGGCCCAGATTTGGTGGATATGTGTGTTTTATTAAATTCAATTTTACATTTAAACTTAATAGTGAATCTTTGAAGAAGAATTTGAGTTATGATTATGATTTTTGCACATCACATATGTTGAAACACTCTCCTAGACGGTTTATCGAAATCATGTCATATAAGCTCTAAAATGATCTTGAGCGGTTTCTCAAGAGGAATTGCGACCAGATTTTTTAATTTTCGAAGTATATTGAAATGGCGAAATTTAGAATTATGGCGTCTTATTAACAAACAGGAAGTTGGTGTTATAGGCAGAAAAAAGGTTTTAAATTGGATGTAACCTGGCAGCTATATGTGGAATTGCTTCTGCTAGTCAGAGACAGAGCTCTGGCCTAAGGTGTGGCTTCGGGACTCTATAGCGCCACCTAGCAGCACGTTATCTGTTGTGGTTGACACAAACATTCACGAAAATGAACCAAATTTGGTGGGCACATGTGTTATTGCTATCGCTAGTCAGAGACAGAGCTCTAGCCTAGGGTGTGGCTTAGGGACTCTATAATGCCACCTAGCGTGTTGTCTGTTGTGGTTGACACATACATTCACAAAATCAACCAAATTTGGTGGGCTTGTGTGTTATTGCTGCCGCTAGTCAAAGACAGAACTCCAGCCTCGGGTGTGGCTTAGGGACTCTATAGCGCCACCTAGCGCATTGTCTGTTGTGGTTGACACATACATTCATGAAAAATGAACCAAATTTGGTGGGCATGTGTGTTGCTAATGCACATGCCCACCAACAAGTACGTATTTCTTTTATAGATTCCGAAATGTCCTGGCCCGCCATCACCGCTTGCGGCTATATTTATTATTATTAATTTTGTTTTGTTGTACTACAAACTAAGCAGGATTTAGACTGAGATACTGTGTCCTCAATGAACTTGAAAAGAAAACCTTAACCTTTTATGATAATATGTGTTAGCTTAGCTTATGGTTGGCTATGTCATAGCTCTAACTTAGCCAATAATATAATAATATCTGACAACAGAAAACAGAATGCATAGCACACCCATCTTGCCAACAGAATTGCTGTCATTCATCATCCAGTTGACAATAAATTGGTTAACTATCAGAAGCACTTAACCTCCAAACTTGATCTCATGACTAATATGACTGCAAATATTAATTGAAAAGAACCCCTTGTGCGTTTAAATGAGCACAACCAAAGTTAAAAGGTGGATTGTTACAATGTAAGCTGAGCAAAAGTTGACATACATAATTTTTGAGTAAAATACACATTATCATGCTGTTTTTAATCAACGGAAATGTCAATTTTGGTTGGTCACTACATAATGCACCAATTGTTACATTTGGCAAAAAAACCCCTGCAACCCCCGCATTATGTAGTAACAACCGCAATATGTAATAACTTATTACATAATGCAGCAAAATGTATTACATATTGCATTCAAGAAGTTTATTACATAATGCGGCAGATATTACAAAATGCGGCAATTATTACATAATGGCATGCACATTTATTACATTATTACATAATGCGGTGTTATTACATAATGCGGTGCTACACGGCTCTGACCGTCAGTAAAGGTACGTCACACTGCTACTAGCGCTCAGTAAAGGTACGTCACACTGCCCCTCACTGCTGTGGTACTAGTGGTCAGTAAAGGTACGTCCTATTTCCTGAGGTGGCACTGGAACGTGCATGTGGACAACAGATTCACTCCACTGAGAGGCTGTGAGGTGTTAGCCTAGCCGCACAGCTTACACATGACATGATCAGCATAATGATACTGGAGAGTCGGAGTCTAGCGGACTGAGTGCTAGCGTTAGCCATGTTGGTGTTTTTGTTATTGTGTTTACTGACAGTTTGTTTACGCTGAGTTTGCTTGTTTGTGTTGTCTGTGTCTCAGCTCCAACACCTGTGTCTCCTCCATCCACCACTAAACCCCCCATCCATCTACTGGATACAACCAACACTCTACCCACTACAGGTAGGCTACTCAAACACACACACACACACACACACACACACACACACACACACACACACACACACACACACACACACACACACAGTAGCACAGAAGTGGGGGTCTGCCCTCTACCGCAATTTACAAAAAAATGAACAACATACAGTACTTCAATAACGAGCGCAGTTGAATGAAGTTAACTGATGACATAAAAAAGAATCAAACGTTTAGCGTTTAGCGTTTTGTCAACAAGCAGGAAGAGCAGCAGTTCTACTCAAACTACCTGTGCACGTAGGCTGTGGAAGATTGGTCAACTCTAGCAAATGGGCAAGTCTAAGTGGATGATGTGAAAGTGAAAGTGAAAGATATTCGAAAGGCCAACAAAAGTTAAGGTTGCTTTTGATATAGTACAAAGAAGCAAAACTAGTGCAATGCGCTGCCAGTTTTTAACACACACATTGTGAAACAAATACAGAAGAGGCGCAAAAGGCCCACAGGAGGTCACTACAGACCACATATTCCATGGTGCCGTACTACATACCATGATGCCATACTATACCATGGTGCCATACTACATACCATGATGCCATACTATACCATGGTACCATACTATACCATGGTGCCATTCTACATACAGTACCATGATGCCATGCTACATACCATGATACCATTCTACATACCATGGTACCATACTATACCATGATGCCATTCTACATACCATACTACATACTATACCATGATGCCATACTATACACCATGATGCCATACTACATACTATACCATGATGCCATACTACATACTACACACCATGATGCCATACTACACACCATGATGCCATACTACATACTATACAGTACCATGATGCCATACTACATACTACACACCATGATTTCCCCACTACACACCATGATGCCATACTACATACTATACCATGATGCCATACTATACCATGATGCCCCATCTGGTGAGAGCTACAGACATATTATGGTGCCCTTTTCGGTAAGGTCTGCTCAGCTACAGCCATATTGTGGTGCTCTCTTCTTTCTGGTGAGATCAAACGCATGCCATTCATGGCAAGGAGAGCAAGAGTTCAGGGATGGCAGGGATGGCTCTTCCCAGGAAATGACGCAAACAGCTTTCCATCTGGACACCTAGCATGTTGTCTTCTTCTTTTCCAGGTCCTGTAATCGGGCTGCTCCATATTGGAGTGATCCTGGGACTGCTGCTTTGTGGAGTTCTGGCTTTGTTTTGGGTGGAGTTTGTGCACCAGCCAGCAGTAGTCTGAGTGAGTGTCCTTAGTGTACACCACCCACAGCTACACCCCTTTAAGTGTAATTGTTGTTGTGGTGTTAAACCTCTCTCTCTCTTTTTCCTCTCCCTCTTCCTCACTCTGCTCCACCATTTGTCCTCTGTCTTTTTCCCTCTCTATCTCCCTCTCTCAGTTCCTCGTGTTGTTGTCATGATGGGAACTTCCCATTCTCTAGGATCAGAGAGCCATCATCTCTCTCTCTCTCTTTCTCTCTCTCTCTCTCTCTCTCTCTCTCTCACACACACACACACACACACACACACACACACACACACACACGCACGCACACACAATAACAATGTCATAATCAGGAATTATTTGAAAAAGACGGTTGTTTCATATAGAGTGAAGTCTCTGCACTGCACTCTCTGGCTGCAGTCTTTAATAAAGTACCCTCCATATGCATCAGTTCTAGGCTCAATTTAATTTTCAGGGAAACCTTTTAATGTTTTTAGCCTGTTTTGGCATTTCTACAGAATTAGCATGTTTGGCTAGTGGGGGCGTGGCAAGTCTGTCATCCATCGTTGCTAACTTAGTTAGCATCTATAGTTTTGATAAACGCACCCCAGATCTATTCAAGGAGGACCTTATTATACTGTATGTTGTAGGGTAGGATCAATAATGACAAACACTTCCTCATTATGTTGTAGGATCAATAATGACATACACTTCCTCATTATGTTGTAGGGTAGGATCAATAATGACAAACGCTTCCCGTCATAATTAATGCGCCACAATGTCTCTCTGGTGTTCCTATCAATAAGGAACACTTGTCAGTCATGGCCACAGGTACAGACAGATCAAAGTATTGTAATATAGTTTCACCCTATAGGCCCCTGCAGACAGATCAAAGTGCTGCAATATTTGAAAGTCTACAGAGCAGTTATAACAAGACCTGTATCTGAAGGAAGCAAACATCCTGGCTTATTACACTGCTTCATGTTCTGGTAGCGTCAAATCAGTGGGTGTAAATTATGGAATCATAAAAATGCTAAAAATGTACCTGAAATGGTTTGGGTTTGAGGATCATGAAAATGTGCTCAATAGCTACATTCCTAAGATCAAGCTCTTAGCATATCTGGTGAAATTCTGAGCTTTGACCATAGACTTCAATAGAACAGTCGCTGCCTCTGCTCTGCATTGACCCCCCCCCCCAGCTGCTTCCTGCTGCCTACCTACTGCTTCCTGTTGCTTTCTGCTGCCTCCTGCTGGAGAAATGCTTGGTCACAATGCAGTGTATTATTACACTACAGTAACATATAAACTACATCTTGAACAGGTTCAACCATATGGTTATAACAATATGAAGCTATAGGAAATTGTAAAATAACATAATCTTAATTTAGAATGGCTTAAGAACGGTAGGCTTTTTAGAGGTGGATAAACCCTTCAGGCGTCTAGCCAACTCATCATTCAATCGCACCTATGCAACAGAATCACATTTGATCATGTCTGTCTTTCACTGCACTGAGGAATGATGTTGCTTCATGATTTGGAGAACTTAGGCTTCCTGTTGTCCTGCTCTTAAACCCAGCTTTGGTCTGGAAATGTGTCAGAGAGATAAACATCCTAATTTGAGTTTGCCTGAGACTGAAAATAGTCATGGATGGGATGGGTGAGTTTGAAGAGGGGTGTATAGGAGTGTAAGTGTGTGTGTGTGTGTGTGTGTGTGTGTGTGTGTGTGTGTGTGTGTGTGTGTGTGTGTGTGTGTGTGTGTGTGTGTGTGTGTGTGTGTGTGTGTGTGTGTGTGTGTGAAATGTGAAGCATGCATTGTGTGTGTGTGTGTGTGTGTGTGTGAAGCATGTATTGCATGTGTGTGTGTGAAGCATGTATTGCATGTGTGTGTGTGTGTGTGTGTGTGTGCACAGTATGTGAAACATACATTATGTGTGTGTGTGTGTGTGTGTGTGTGTGTGTGTGTGGTCTACATCCTCGAGGTCTCCGGCTGCTCTGTTTACAGTAAGTGTGATTCAACTAGAGCAGTTTTCAGCTATCTGTGAACTGGGCAACTGGGCATTTCCTGTGACTTTGTGACTTTCACTCTGTGAATGAGGAAGTTGTTGGGCTTCTAAATATGTGAGTGTGTGTGTGTGTGTGTGTGTGTGTGTGTGTGTGTGTGTGTGTGTGTGTGTGTGCACGCGCAAACGTGTGTATTTCTGATGTGTGTCTGTGGTGACAGTTTGGTCAGTGCAGCAGATGAGGTAAGTTGAAGAACGATAACGATATGAGGATGATTCTGTGGATTTTCTCCCTCTGCCTGGGTGAGTAGAGGTGTGTGCTCATTCTACTCAAATACATCGACACCAGAGACGAGTCTGTGTGTGTGTATTGGTGTGTAAACGCTTGTTATCTTATTAAGATTAGTGATCTTTAAAGCAACACTAAAGCACTTTTCGTCTGCCGCACGCACACTATTTGTTTATCCAGCAAATAACGATGTCCACAGACAAGGTAGTATATGTTGCATGATTTTCTGAAAGTATGATGATGAATTGCGACATCAAAGCAAGTCAAATTTGAAGTCCGGCAGCCAAATGCCATAATTTAGGTGAACCTGGTTTTGACAAGAAAGGCTTAATATACGAAATTGCCCAAGGGATATCACCGGGCACCCTCTTAAATCTTAAAGAGGTACCCCTAGTCTACTAGATTCTGCAACAAAAAAAAAACTTTAACCGACAAAACCAGGTCTGACCCCATGGCTGCCTGACTCACTACAAATCCGCAACCCAATCTGGTAAAGTTACATAGTGCGGTTATACTGTAGAGGCCGGCAAAGCAAATGCAGAAGTGCTGTTCATCCTGTTACGAGTTGATGAACCACTGAAATGATTTTAGAAACAAAAACTCTGTTGTTGCTTTAAAGGAGTTGTGTGCAGGTGGGCATTCACTACACACATGCCCCTATGCCAGCTGGAGAGTTGTGTGCAGGTGGGCATTCACTACACACATGCCCCCATGCCAGCTGGAGAGTTGTGTGCAGGTGGGCATTCACTACACACATGCCCCTATGCCAGCTGGAGAGTTGTGTGCAGGTGGGCATTCACTACACACATGCCCCCATGCCAGCTGGAGAGTTGTGTGCAGGTGGGCATTCACTACACACATGCCCCCATGCCAGCTGGAGAGTTGTGTGCAGGTGGGCATTCACTACACACATGCCCCCATGCCAGCTGGAGAGTTGTGTGCAGGTGGGCATTCACTACACACATGCCCCTATGCCAGCTGGAGAGTTGTGTGCAGGTGGGCATTCACTACACACATGCCCCCATGCCAGCTGGAGAGTTGTGTGCAGGTGGGCATTCACTACTGTACACACATGCCCCCATGCCAGCTGGAGAGTTGTGTTGTAAAATAAATGTATAAAATTTGGAACGAACCATGCTGCCAAAAGACTTTGAAAACAAAAAAGAAATTACATTTGTGAATCAAACCTTGTGTGAGTAAAATGTGAGAGATACCCAAGCACAAGGAATGGTCAGGGAGTTTTGGCCAATGATATAACTTTGAAGTATTTGAAATTTGTATGTTTGAAATGTAATCCTTTTTAAATGTAAGCCTGTGTAAGGTATGTGGTGACTGCAGGTGCACAGGATGTTCATATAACCACACGAGGGTAGGCTGTCTGCTAAGCTCACTCAAGACAAACCACAAAAGAACACAAGGTGCTCAGAGATATCTGAGTGGAACAATACCCAGAAAAGCACACGTCAATGTGGTGTAGGGGTCATAGCAAGGCAAATCATCTGATTGTCAAAAAAACGGTTGACACCAGAATCAGGTGAAGTGTTGGAGTCTTAGGGAAAGGAGTATAAAAAGAGAGAACAAAGCTAAGTTCGTGGCTTTTTGCGCTTTTTCGAGATGTAGCGACAGAGTTGGAAGCGGGCTGCTGGGTCCTGGTGGGGGGTGGTCACGCAGGGTCGCTTCTTAGTTACCATTGGGAAGAAGACAGAAATACTTTTGTTTTTCACTTTATTTGAACCATTTTTCCTGTTGAATTTTTGTGTTTTTTTGGTTGTTGCTTTTGAACCTGCATCGTGATTGGGTTGTTAACCTTTAGTCAGTAGGTTTTTCTTTGTTCTTTTGTTTTGTATTCCAGTCCTATTTTTATACCTTTTTAGCTTTTACTTTTATTGGATTTTTACTTTACTATTACATTTATTGGAACCAAAAACAAAATAAAAACAGCTTCCAGTGGGGAAGAGAAAGACATCTTTTTGGTCCGAGTCTCCATCTTAAGGGGTTCTTTCCCCTCCCGGTGTGCATGAAGTAGCCCTACTCTTTCTGCGGATATTACTTGCTGACCCGTTTGGGATCAGTGGTCGGGCCGGTGCGTCTTCGTTCCAGAGAGCCTGCGTGTCCGGAGGAAAGTGGGGTAAGTCAAAAGTTGTCTTCGGCTCCTTCCCTGTTGGCCTGAGGGGGGGAGCTCTGGTCATACGGCAAAAGGTTGTGATGTGTGGGTGACATGTTGGTCTGTACTGTAGAGTTCACGGTGAGAGTGTTTATGTTTGTGTGTCTTTAGAATAGGGTCAGGTTCATCGTGGTTGTGTTAGGGAAAGTTAGGCCTTAACGTTCCTAGCATCTTTAGGCCAAGGTGTTCTGCTAGATGAATAGACGTTTCAGTGTGCAGGTGGGCATTCACTACACACATGCCCCCATGCCAGCTGGAGAGTTGTGTGCAGATGGGCATTCACATACACACATGCCCCCATGCCAGCTGGGGAGCCCACATGACGGGCACTTTTCACTGCATGTCGGTGAAGCTACGCTTCCTCATTTATTTAAGGAAATTGAAAAAGGAAGATGACTGACACACTATGTTTTTTTCTGTTTGTGAAGGTTTCAGCTGTGTGACCATGCAGAGGGATGGCTCTTTTGTACGTGGTATTGAAGGACAAAGTGTGGAGGTAGTCTGTCCATATCCAACAGCAAACTACAAGTCCACACCCAAGTACTTCTGCCGTGCTCCGTGTTGGCACAAGGATAACGTGCTAGTTAAATCAGTGGAGACAAACGTCAGTGTCTCAAAGGGAAGATACTCTCTGAATGACAACACGTCTAGTCTGTACTTCTCCATCAGTATCAGGGGTCTGACCGCTCAGGATTCTGGGTCCTACTACTGTGGGTTTGACCAGTGGGGCATAGACAGATACATTAAAGTGTTCCTGCACATTGTTAATGGTAAGAGCAGCTGTACTACCAGGGTCTGTGCCTAACTAACCTGTGAACCCAATAAGCTTTCAGAATGATCCTCACAGCAGCTGTTAAAGGAGTAGTCTGTGGTTTTCAGTATGATCCCTACAGCAGCTGTTAAAGGAGTAGTCTGTGGTTTTCAGAATGATCCTCACAGCAGCTGTTATATCGTCTGCGTTGCTGATGTTCAACATCCAATCAAATTACAGCTCCTGAGGCAACGTGTTGATTACTACAGCCACAGAAAACAGGAGTTTTTGTTTGCTGAATTTGCTGACAAAATTGTATTGAGCAAAAACATTACAGTAACTTACATGTGATCAAATCCAAAATGGGAACCTAGTCTGATTTGACATGTTTATTTCCTGATGGTGATCATGCAGCTTCAGCATCAAACTCTTCAGTTTCCACTCCTGAACCACGAGCCCATAAGAACAGCACAACCAACAACAGGAACAGACCACTACACTCTACAGGTGTGCACGCCCACACACACACACACACACACACACATTCAGACAAACGCACACACACACACACGCACACACGCACACACATTTTCCATGTTTGTTGATGTTACTGATTCCGTGATACCCTATGTTCTAGGAAGTTGATTTTTTTGTATCGATACTGTTGTTGACATGATTCTGTGGATTCTCTCCCTCGGCCTGAGTGAGGTGTGTGTGTGTGTGTGTGTGTGTCTGTGTGTGTGTGTGTGTGTGTGTGTGTGTGTGTGTGTGTGTGTGTGTGTTTAGGAACTGTTGTTATCTCCATGGTGTGTGGGGTGAGTCTAGTTGTGCTGGTGTCCTGTGTGTTGCTGTCTCTGGTGATTCTCTACAGGAAGAGAACTGCTGCTGGTAAATCACATAGTGAAACATTTAGAGTTAGCTATCCCATGCTAACATATACACACTACTGATAAATCACATAGTGAAACATTTAGCTATCCCATGCTAACATATACACACTACTGATAAATCACATAGTGAAACATTTAGAGTTAGCTATCCCATGCTAACATATACACACTACTGATAAATCACATAGTGAAACATTTAGAGTTAGCTATCCTATGCTAACATATACACACTACTGATAAATCACATAGTGAACTATTTAGAGTTAGCTATCCTATGCTAACATATACACACTACTGATAAATCACATAGTGAAACATTTAGAGTTAGCTATCCTATGCTAACATATACACACTACTGATAAATCACATAGTGAAACATTTAGAGTTAGCTATCCTATGCTAACATATACACACTACTGATAAATCACATAGTGAAACATTTAGAGTTAGCTATCCTATGCTAACACTGTACGTACGCTCTCCAGCAGCATAGCAGGGAGCCTACACTGGGCACGTGCCCTGAAGCGTTCCGTTCGTGTAGCGTGTGCAGCAACAATCCACTTCCAATCTGAGGAACTGGCTTCACCCAATGTGATAGCGGCACGTAGGCTATAGACGTCTTAAACACAAAAAGTGACTAAGTTGCGGACCTGGCTACGACCCTGGTGTAATAATAATAACATCTTGATAAATTCACCTTAATGTACATTTCTCCTTCTGCATTACAGATGAATCATCTGATCCAGTGACTCCAGAGTCTCCTGCTCCTCAGGTAGGTACAGACATATCACTCATTACAGACAGATACAACACACACACACGCGCGCGCGCGCACACACACACACACACACACACACACACACACACAATCATAAACAGCTCTAATGATAATTCCCCCTCCAGGCTGTAGATGGCGATGTGCACTTATACACTGGGGTGTGTGACCCTGATCCTGGGCAGCCCTCAGTGCAGAGTGCAGAGTCAGCAGAACTCTACTTCCTGCTGCAGCCCCCGGACCCTCCTGCAGGGGGCCACGACGAGCTCTACTCTCTGGTGACCCCTCATTGACCAGACCAGGGGGTCAGGATTTGACTGATTAGCTTCGCCGATTAGCAAGGCACTTCCTCGTCGCCATTATCCAGAAATACATCATGTCCGGTGCCGTTTTCCCTGCATTTTCCTCATGCTGATTGGTGGCTGTTCCACTCTCAGCTCATGCACGAGCTTAGTGTGGGCACAAGCTCTCCTTCTGTACCTTACGTCAATCAGTAACCTGGCACTTAATTGGCTAAGTAAAACGGCACCGGAAACAAGCCCCTTGAAACGCCATGTTGAAGCCTGAAAAAATCGTTCAATTTTGGCAATTTTCACTAGCCTAGCATTCCCATTGAAATGGATGGGGGCGGGACTTGTTCACTTTCTCCAGTTCTTATAATACCTCCATGGACCAGACAGCACAGCGCCCCCTACAGGATTTACCCCTCACTGACCAGACAGCACAGCGCCCCCTACAGGATTTATCCCTCATTGACCAGACAGCACAGCGCCCCCTACAGGTTTTACCCCTCACTGACCAGACAGCACAGCGCCCCCTACAGGATTTACCCCTCACTGACCAGACAGCACAGCGCCCCCTACAGGATTTATCCCTCATTGACCAGACAGCACAGCGCCCCCTACAGGTTTTACCCCTCATTGATCACATAGTACAGCGCCCCCTACAGGATCTCCTGTAGTGTGCTTGTCACTTCATCTTCATCCTTTCTTATTCTGTCTGTCTTGTGGTCTCTGCTCTGTTGAAGTTTTTAGCTCTCTGTGAACTCCTGTCAGACGGCCATTTCCTGTGAGTTTGAATGAGGAAGTTGTTGGGCTTGTTAATGTGTGTGAAAAGGAGGATTGGAGAGGGGGTGTGGGTGCTGGCTTGACACCAGTGGAGGTGTCGATAAGAACACTTCAGTCCAGTCAACAGTTCAATGATTTGGTCTTTATTGTAGGTGAATCCAGGCAGTAGAGATGTAGGTGTGTGAATGCGTGTATAGGTAGGTTCGTGTGTGTGTGTGGTTTCTAAGAGGGAAAGGGATATAGGATACAATTAGCGCCACAATACATACAAATTCAGACATTCCACAAGAATATAGAAAAGAGGCTTGGCGGCCCACAAGTCAGTAAACGCAGCCCCATTATAATAAACAAGGCATATAAACAGGTAAAATGATAAAGAACTTACATAATGCAAGAACGCACACAGGGTAGGATGTAGAAGCAGCAACAGACATTCCTCCATGAGGCTCAAACAGAAAAGAAAGGGCTATGGGCACGGGTGCTTAAGAAGGTTTGTGGCTAATGGGCTAATTGATTGCAGGTGCTATGGATTGACTGGAATGGGGAAAGAAAAAAGGGGGTGTGGCACTTTCTCTGCATGGTGCATGTGCAGCACAGAGCAAAACTTCCAAACAGTGTGTGTGTGTGTGTGTGTGTGTGTGTGTGTGTGTGCATGTGTGTGTGTGTGTGTGTGTGGTGCCGGTTTGGCCAGTGCAGCAGATGAGGTTGAGGAGCGATAACCCATAAGGTCTCCTCCTCCTGTGTGTGTGTGTGTGCGTGTGTGTGTGTGTGTGTCTCCTCCTCCAGCTTGAGTCAGGCTGCAGGATGCACTGCAACACAGCACTGATTGAGTCCAGTGGCCACTGCAGGTACACGTGTGTGTGTGTGTATGTGTGTGTGTGCGTGGGTGCGTGCGTGCGTGCGTGTGTGTGTGTGTGTCTCCTCCTCCAGCTTGAGTCAGGATGCACTGCACACAGCACTGATTGAGTCCAGTGGCCACTGCAGGTACACAAGGCTCCATCTGTGAAAGATGCTCGTGAACGAGATTGTTTCTTGGGTTCTTATTTGTCATTAAACATCATCTGTGAGATAGGAATATTTCGGTATTTTACACTTTAAGCTGTTTTCTGTATTGCCTTGCATGCAAACGACTGTTTGACACCGACATCTCGACAATTGAGCCTGTTTCTGCAATTTTGCAGCTTTAGAATGATCTCTGTATGGCTTTAACATTGCTCGCTATGTGCATAGACTATTCTGTCCCAGAAACATTCGTTTTAAAAAATGTGCAGCTCACCGAGTGGTTACTGGTCTTCAACGATCTTCTATAGCAAGTTTAGCAGCGAAATACAGCTTCTGTCATCTTTTATCAGGGATTTTTGAAATCCCGGAGGTACTTTTTCAGATACCTCACAACCGTGTGTGCCTAATATAACACAGAATTTGAATTTCACTGCGAAACTTGATCGCTGAAGACCAGTAACCACATTTTTTAGGCAATGCTGTTGTGGAGGCCTGAGTTACAGAAGCTCACCTGTTTAATCTGATGTGATTGTTCCGACGCTCACCTGTTTAATCTGATGTGATTGTTCTAACTCTCACCTGTTTAATCTGACGTGGTTGTTCTGAAGCTCACCTGTTTAATCTGATGTGATTGTTCTGAAGCTCACCTGTTTAATCTGATGTGGTTGTTCTGACGCTCACTTGTTTAATCTAAACTGATGTGATTGTTCTGAAGCTCACCTGTTTAATCTAATGTGGTTGTTCAGACGCTCACCTGTTTAATCTGATGTGATTGTTCTGAAGCTCACCTGTTTAATCTGATGTGGTTGTTCAGACGCTCACCTGTTTAATCTGATGTGATTGTTCTGAAGCTCACCTGTTTAATCTGATGTGGTTGTTCAGACGCTCACCTGTTTAATCTGATGTGCTTGTTCTGAAGCTCACCTGTTTAATCTGATGTGGTTGTTCAAACGCTCACCTGTTTAATCTGATGTGGTTGGTATAATGTCGCCAGAAGTAGCTGTTCTGTTTTAGAACCGATGACCCATTTAGTTGAATGCACTTTTCTAAACTGTATATGCTATGGAGGACTATGGAGGACAGCTGGAGTATGCTTTTGAGTTTGGTCAAGTGTACTTGAGTGTTTCTCAGTCTTTGATAACCCAGACAGTTCTGGTGAATTTATGTCAAAGGATGGGTTTGTGTGGACTCTTGAGACTATCTACAGTACTAACTATTGGCTGTTGAGCTCAAGTATCACACATTTGATCCAGAATCACACATTGCACCAGTAAGGCCGGTTGATGGATTAAAATCTGAAGCTCAATTGGTGTCCGGAAATGTGTAAATATGAATGCTGATGAATATGTAAAGATTTTCAAGTTATTGTTTTTTATTTCAAGAATCTGTATTGAGTGAAACATGTTGTATTACTGTGCAAACATCTTCTGTTCACTCCTGTTTACACAATGCACTGGAGTTTGACTTGTAAACAATTGTTCAATTCATATGATTTCATTGAGAAAATAATTTGAAAATTATCAATATGTATTAAACACAAGTGCTGACCCAATCCAGGTGCTACTCAGTAGTGTGTGATAACGTTTTTATTGTTGTATATTGGTGCAGATGCCCCACAGCATCTTGAAGGTGCCTTCTGCCTTGTGTAAGCATTTCTCCCATCTAGTGTTTAGGGATTATATTGCAACCTATTAGAACTACGGTAGCCGTCGCACATCAAAAACATAACGCCCAGTTCACACCAAAGGTCGAGACAGAACCACAAAGAGGAGGAGTTGCAGCTGTGTGAATTAAATCAGAGACACTTATGATTAATGTTGCACGTCGGTGCCAGCTGTTGTAAGTCGTAGCAAAGCATTAAAAAGGCATTCAGAATGAGGGATGATGATGATGGAGGTTATTGTCCAATGTTTATAATAATGTCAGTGAGTGCTATTACTGTAAATGGTTCTGTGAGTGTTGGTGAGTGAGTGCACAATTTGTGAATGTGGATAATACAGTGTGATCGTTTAATGTTGCAAAAAGTTGCATTTGGTGAATAAACTGTGATTGATGGATAGGCTAAACTCTGATAAGAGGTAGGCTAGGTTAACTCTATTTCTAAAAAAATCAGAGGTGGTTAAAGTGTGCTTGCTCGCGTAAAGCCTCTACAACCCTGATCTGATTTTAGACTCAGGATGCTTTTGGGAAGCCTGGCTCAGTTCCAGACTAGGCTACTGTCTGCTTAAACGAAGCCGTAGGCGGAGTTCTCCATGAGGTTACCATGGCGCTTATAAACAATCCTCTCCAAGACGGTGATGGTTTGTTTGTAGTGATTGTTCAGCCTGATATCTTCTTCTGTTGTTGTGAACATTGACATTTACAGTTGTCGTTTAGCTATTGGATTGATTTTGTATAGTCAACTAAGAATTTCTCTGTTGTTTGAAAACATTGGCCGCACATTTGGCAACTTCTTTCGCATGTATGGAACTAGGTTTGAGCCGTGCGCAGTGGTTGTGTTCATGCGGAGCGTTTCCTCGCGCCTGCGGTCAGTCTGACAGAACGTACGAACGTGACGAGTAGGGGAATCTCCCGCGGGTTCTACCCGATCATGAAGGCATACCTCAACACCCAGGGATGGGTCTTCAAACTGCAGCCCAAAACGACAAGGGTTGGGAGGCATCAGGACAACGACCTCTGTTTACGGGTAACACACGCCTAGTACACATTTTATGTTACAGCAAGATCACCACAGTTTGGTAACAGTAGCCTAGATATAACTTAGGGATAGGCTAGTCTAGAAAATATGATTAAATCAATTAATGGTCCTCCAGCCTAGGCTAGTCTACTGGAAAAGCACATTTAAATTCTAAAATGAAAGACTGGAACGCAGGACTGGCGGCACCTGCTCGTGTGTCCAGAGGAATGCCATATCCCACTGTAGGCCTACTGGAACACACACAGCTGGGATCTCTCTGCTTCCTATGATTGATTGGTTGATTGATATGATCTCCTGCCATGCTGTGGCTCTGATTGGCTAGTATTATGGGATATCATGATTTTGATATGCCAGTAGTAGGCCTAATACTATTTTCAATTGACAAAAATCGTAGTCTTGCTCAAAAAGGCAGTGATGTAGGTTTTGGATTGGTCAGAATGAGGTAAGCTGTGCCAAAGGTGAAGGTTAACTGCTCTAATTACTGTATTTGATTGGCTGGTTATAATTCTGTGTTTGTAGAGACGGATGCGCACACATCCAAAACATGTTGTAACAGGTCCCAGATAAGATGTGTCAGAGAGAGAAGGGGCTGGTCTGTGGTCTTTATATGGTTTCCAGTAAATACCGCACCCCGCCTGTTTAAGGCTGGTGTCTGATCATCATCACTTGGCCTACATGGTCATGTGATATAGGCCTGCCCTACCTTTTAAGAACTAGAAAAGCACTCACAGAGCGCAGCCCACTGCCTGTATTGTTCTTTCTAGGTTGTCATACATTTTAACCTGAACTATTCAGATCGCCACTACGTGGCCATACCATGCCATTACACCACTAAGCGAAACACATAAACACCTCCAGATACCCGACGGTGATACGGATCACTCCCAAAATTATCTCGTCTTCCTTGGGTCATTTCAGACCTTTCCTGAAAATTTCATTGAAATCCATCCATTGCTTTTTGAGTTACCTTGCTAACAGACAGACAAACAGACAAACAAACCCCCATGAAAACATAACCTCTTTGGCGGAAGTAATAAATAATAAGTAATTGTCTGTATAGGTTGTATAAATGATGCATCATATGCTTTATTCTTAGATGTCCTGTATTGTTATATATTTATTCATATTTGTACTGTGTTGTCTCTATGGACCTTTGTGTCTTGAATAAAGTTAATATGTGACCATTCACAGCGAAATCAGTCGTTTTGCGCACATCGTTATTTTGAGAAAATCAACAATAACAAACTTCCGGGTTAAAATGTTGAATTTCACGTTTTTGCATAATTCGGCTGTATACAGTCTACAGTTTCATATCGTGAACGCATTTCACTGAAAAACCTACGTTTTGACTGTTAAACCCGGCGAAGATTCAACACATTTGCTGTCATTCCTGTTGTGCACGCGCCGCTTATACAGGTGATTTCTCCTCTTCTGGCATATCGTGACAGGAGAACCATGTCAACTTTGGATGCGGTTATCTTAGCGATAGTTTGTGTAATACCCTCGATATACATATCGTTGGAAAGCTTAGTTTATGGCCGTTCACGTGAGCACAATAACTTAATTTACTAAATTTTACCGAAACGACTGGTTCCGCTTTACAGGGTCACATATATAAATAAAGTACTTTTGGAGCCCATACTGTATACCGTGTGTAGACCCTCCCCTTCTCTCCATGATTCTGTGATTGGCAGAATGCGGGCGTGGAGGAGAGCCACGCCCTGATTGAGTGGCGGGAGGCGGAGCGTTGCCACGTGCTCACCGACCTCGACTCCTCCCACGGCACCTACGTCAACGGCTGCCGTATCCATAACGCCAGCGTCCGGCTGTCGCCAGGCGACCAGCTGCACTTTGGCTACGGAGGCTC
>NC_085000.1:13213293-13225793 GCF_963854185.1 Sardina pilchardus | reverse complement strand
CTCTTCTCTCCTCCTTTCCTCCTCTCCTTTCTCCTCTCCTCTCCAACCTCCCTCTCTCCTCTTCTCTCCTCCTCTCCTCCCCCTCGCTCCTCTCCTCCCTCTCTCCTCTCTCCTCTCCTCTCCTCTTTTCTCCCCCTCTCTTCTCTCCTCTCCTCACTCTCTCTCCTCCTCTCCTCCCTCTCTCCTCTCCTCTTCTCTCCCCCTCTCTCCTCTCCTCCCTCTCTCCTCTATCCTCCTCTCCTCTCCTCTCCCTCTCTCTTCACTCTCTCCTCTCCTCCTCTCCTTTCTCCTCTCCTCTCCTCCCTCTCTCCTCTTCTCTCCTCCTCTCCTCCTCTCCTTTCTCCTCTCCTCTCCAACCTCCCTCTCTCCTCTTCTCTCCTCCTCTCCTCCCCCTCGCTCCTCTCCTCCCTCTCTCCTCTCCTCTCCTCTTTTCTCCCCCTCTCTTCTCTCCTCTCCTCACTCTCTCTCCTCCTCTCCTCCCCTCCTCTCCTCTCCTCTTCTCTCCCCCTCTCTCCTCTCCTCCCTCTCTCCTCTATCCTCCTCTCCTCTCCCCCTCTCTCCTCTCCTCCCTCTCTCCTCTATCCTCCTCTCCTCTCCTCTCCCTCTCTCTTCACTCTCTCCTCTCCTCCTCTCCTTTCTCCTCTCCTCTCCTCCCTCTCTCCTCTTCTCTCCTCCTCTCCTCCTCTCCTTTCTCCTCTCCTCTCCAACCTCCCTCTCTCCTCTTCTCTCCTCCTCTCCTCCCCCTCGCTCCTCTCCTCCCTCTCTCCTCTCCTCTCCTCTTTTCTCCCCCTCTCTTCTCTCCTCTCCTCCCTCTCTCGTCTCCTCCTCTCCTTTCTCCTCTCCTCTCCTCTCCTCCCTCTCTCCTCCCTCTCTCCTCTTCTCTCCTCCTCTCCTCCCCCTCGCTCCTCTCCTCCCTCACTCCTCTCTCCTCTCCTCTCCTCCTCTCTCTCCTCCTCTCCTCTCTCTCCTCTCCTCTCCTCCCCCTCTCTCCTCTCCTCTCCTCTCCTCTCCTCTCCTCACTCTCTCCTCCTCTCTCTCCTCTCTCCTGCAGGAGCGGCTTCGGTCTCTGGAGGCTGTGTGGACCGTTCGGCTGGAGGAGGCGGAGAGGAAAGAGGAGGAGTGGAGGAGTAGTGCAAAAGAGAGGGAGCAGAGAGAGGAGGAGTGGAGGAGAAGAGTGGGAGCAGCAGAGGAGTGGAGGAGGAGCCGAGAGGAACAGGAGGAGGAGCTACAGAGAGGAGCACAGGAGGAGGGAGAAAGGGAGGAGAGAGAGAGAGATGGACAGATGGAAGAAAAAGAGAAACGGAATGCTCAGACTATCAGTCTGCTGGAGGAGAGACTGCAGGAGATGGAGAGAGAGAGGGATGGACTGAGAGAACGACTGAAAGGTAAGAAAGAAAGAAAGAGAGGCAGGAATGAACTAAAAAATTACTGAGAGGGAAGATAAAGAGAGGGAGAAGAGAGGGATGAACTGAATAATAATGAGAGATAAGAAAGAAAGAGAGAGAGGCAATAGTAATAGAATAGGAATAGAGAGAACGACTGAAAGGTAAGAAAGAGAGTGGGGGTGAGCTGAAAGAATAAGGGAATAAAGACAGAAATAGACATTTTCCTTGGGACATAATAATGTAATATTATTTAGCAGAGGTAAGAGAGAGAGAGAGAGAGAGAGAGAGAGAGAGAGAGAGAGAGAGAGAGAGAGAGATACTTTTTGTATATGCTAATATGCAAAACATGCTTTGACAACACAATGTTTATTTGTCATATCAATAAAGACATTGAATTGAATTGAATTGAATTGAGAGAGAGAGAGAGAGCGCAGAAGAGAGGAATGGAGAGATTAGTTGAATTATCAACAATAATAGTTTTCTACACAAGATGGCAGTGTTGTGCTAGAGAGGACAATGTTATTGACGACAGCTCAGCACTGGATCAAACTGCAGTCCATGTGAAACTCAGTGACCAACACACACTGTGTGTGTGTGTGTGTGTGTGTGTGTGTGTGTGTGTGTGTGTGTGTGTATGTCTGTGCATGCATATGTGTATGTATGTGTGTGTGTGTGTGTTTTCAGACGTGCAGACTGAATTAAAGGACAACGCTTCACCCACATCCCAGAGCCCCACTCACTCCAAACGAGGCTCCTCCCCAGAGACTGTGGCAGCCCTAAGGTGAGCAGCCCTGTGTGTGAGTGTGTGTGTGTGTGTGTGTGTGTGTGTGTGTGTGTGTGTGTGTGAGAAAGACAGAACGAAAAATGAGAACATTATGACAACAGCTAATGGCAAGTGCTACACACATGCACACACACTACACACACACCACACACAATACACACACTACACACAACACACACAACACACACACTACACACAGTACACACACTACACACACTACACACAATACACACTACACACTCTGCAGAAACTTTAGGCCCCTTCTGTTCACACACATGATGTCATCATTCAGGGCCAGAGTGTGCATAGCAATGTTGGCTTATGTCATCATTGTGTGCCAAGCTGTGGGTCTGAACTTTGACCTCAGTGCTCTCAGCAGCCCTTATGGATCACAGACATCACTGTGTGTGTGTGTGTGTGTGTGTGTGTGTGTGTGTGTGTGTGTGTGTGATGAATAATGCAATAGTCTGTGAATGATTCATCACGCAGCAATGTCACAGCCTCTTGCACTCTGAGGCACACACACAGTAACATGCCTGTCTGAAATATCACCACACACAAACACATACACACACACACACACTCCTGCACACTGCATGTCTCTCACACACACACACACACACAAACTGACACTCAGGCACAAAAACACACCAAGTACCCAGGTAGATGGACACAGGTGTACACACACACACACACACACACACACACACACACACACACATAGACTCATTCAGACCGTCAGACACACACACACACACACATGCACACACATTGGTTCATGCCAACAGAGACATGCTCGTAGTCACACGTATGGGCAGATTCAGCATGGCAGATGAGAGGCGCCTCTCAAACAGAAGAGGATTTTGTCCTCCTTTCACACACACACACACACACACACACACACACACACAAGGGATGGATGCCTGCCCAATCCCCTAAGGAAGAACAGAGAGAGAGAGAGAGAGAGGGAGAAGAATGGGAGAGAGAGAAAGAGGGAGGGAGAGATGGATAGATATAGAGAGGGGGTGGGATAGATAGAGAGAGAGAGGGAGGGATAGATATGTAGAGAGAGGGGGGGTGGGATTGACAGAGAGAGAGAAAGAGGGAGGGAGAGAGATACAGTTAGAGAGGGTGGGATAGAGAGAGAGAGAAAGAGGGAGGGAGAGAGATACGGTTAGAGAGGGTGGGATAGAGAGAGAGAGAAAGAGGGAGGGAGAGAGATACAGTTAGAGAGAGAGGGGGATAGAGAAGTGAGCTGGAATAGAGAGATTACAGCGGTGAAGGGAAAAAACGTCAGATGTTTGCTCGGCCTGAGTTAACCCCTGTGTGTGTGTGTGTGTGTGTGTGTGTGTGTGTGTGTGTGTGTGTGTGCGTGCGTGTGTGCGTGCGTGCGTGCGTGCGTGCGTGCGTGCGTGCGTGTGTGTTCCCTGTAATCCTGCAGCATCATCATTCATCTCTAGATGAAAATGCTCAGTTGAGCTGTTCTGTCTCAGGTCACAGCTGCAGGTCACAACACAAGCTGACAGCTAACACACACGCCCGACACACTCAAGCAAACACACACTCCTGGCAAGCTAACACACACTCAAGCTAACACACACTCCTAACACACACTCCCCACAAGCTAACACAAGCTCAAACTAACACACACTCCTGACAAGATATCACACACTCAAGCTAACACACACTCCTGACACACACTCAAGCAAACACACACTCCTAACACACACTCCCCACAAGCTAACACACGCTCAAACTAACACACACTCCTAACACACACTCCCCACAAGCTAACACACGCTCAAACTAACACACACTCCTGACAAGATATCACACACTCAAGCTAACACACACTCCCCACAAGCTAACACACAGTCAAGCTAACACAAATTCAAGCTAACAGACACTCCCCACAAGCTAACACACACTCAAGCTAACACACACTCCCCACATGCTAACACACACTCCCAACAAGCTATGATCTTAACCTGACAAACTAACACACACATGTAACTCTTCCATTCTTCACCTGACAAACTAACACACACATTCAGCTCCTGCTCTGACAAACTAACACAAACCCTTTATTCTCACCTGACACACTCTCTCCCTCTCTCTCCCTCTCTCTCTCCCCTCTCTCTCCCTCTCTCTCTCTCTCTCTCTCTCTCTCTATCAGGGCCTCTTTGACCCGCGCTCGACAGGAAGTGGTTTCTCGTGATGACATCATTGCTGCGTTGAGTCGTGACCTATCACAGGCCCACGCTCGGATGAGTGACATGACAGGTGACCCTTGGACCCTTGCTGTCATGGTAACAGCAGCAGGGAACTACATTTTAATCGTGTCTGTACTAAACACCTGTTTACCCGTCCATACCAAACACCTGTGTGTGTGTGTGTCTGTGTGTGTGTGTGTGTTTGTGTGTGTGTATGTGCGTGTGTGTATGCGTGCGTGCCTGCATGTGTGATTGTGCATGTGTGTGTGCATGTGTGCGTGCTTGTGTGTGTGCGCATGGTCATGCGTACGTGCATGTGTGTGTGTGTGTGTGTGTGTGTGTGTGTGTGTGTGTGTGCGCAGGAGAGTTGAGTGAGGAGCAGAAGGCTGATCTCTCTGTGTGTGTGTGTGTGTGTGTGTGTGTGTGTGTGTGTGTGCGCAGGAGAGTTGAGTGAGGAGCAGAAGGCTGAGCTGGAGAGGTACAGGGTGTTGGTGGTGGAGCAGCGAGTTGAACTGAGCGCGCTCACACAGAGACTGGCCATGATGTCACAGCTGGTGGAGCAGAAGGACAAAGAGCTGAAGGAGATCACACACACACTCAGGTGAGATGGAACACACACACACACACACACACACACACACACACACTCAGGTGAGATGGAGGAATCACACACACTCACACACACACACACACACACACACACACACACACAGACACACACACTCAGTGATAGAGGAATGACACACACTAGTGTGAGAGATTTCAACAGAGCCTCTGTGTGAGCGCTTATGTGTGTGTGTGTGTGTGTGTGTGTGTGTGTGTGTGTGTGTGTGTGTTTTAGACAGAGCATGGAGGACAAACAGAAGGAGAGAGTGAAGGAGCTGGAATATCCCTCACTGGAGCTGAGCAGTCACAATCCAAAGCACACTCAGGTATTGGATGTCACACACACACACACACACACACACACACACACACACACACTAGAGTCTTATATTAACGGTTCACTGTGTAACATTTTCAGTTGTTTGTTAACCAAATCAACATGTCCCATTCATAAATGTGGCCCCATTCATGTGTAATTAGAAATCCTCATTACAGTGCATGAAAATGCACTGTACTGTTCTTCCAAGGCTTCTTCTTCTTATTACAGTGCATGAAAATGCACTGTACTGTTCTTCCTAGACTTCTTCTTATTATTATTCCGCTGACAGCTTTTTCTAACCGCAATTTCTCTTCAACCGTTTAACTTAGCAACTTCATTCAAACTTTGTAACGTAGGTATTCTAATGGATCGGGTTGCTATGACTTTTCAACTTTGTAACTTTTATACTTTTTGAACTATTAAATAAAAACTATTAAAATTTCCCCATAGACTTAACATTGGCCTCTATGACATCACAATCGGGTCGTTGAGCAATTAGAATCTTATGCCAGGTGGCCAGCCCCACCTGCAGCAGCCCTCTCTCTCTCAGGCTTTAAGCATACAATCTCTCTGTGAAGACTACATATCCTGTTAACTATTTCCTCTGTCCACAACTGTTTCAAAATAAAAGTCCTCACTGCAATAATACACTATTAAATCATTTAACCACTGAAACTACTCAACTATTTAACTGTTCAACCATTCCAACTGTCAGTTATCATCAACTATGCCTCCAGTCAACTAAATGAAACCTCCATGTACCTAGCAACCAACATAGCAACCATTGAAATTAAGCGTTTTTGACAGTTTCCATAGCAACCAACATGATTATACTACAGTAACTTCTTTATTCCTGATAGTGGGCACCATGGATACCCTAGCAACTACTGTTTCAAAATAAAAGTCCTCACTAGCAAGTTAGCATTGTTAGCATGGTTAGCATAGTTAACATTGTTAGCATAGTTAGCATTTTTAGCATAACTGCTAAAAAATGATTAGCTAAGTTAGCTAATCAACCTGGTTAGCATTGTTAGCATAGTTAGCATTGTTAACATTTTTAGCACAATTGCTAAAATGATTAGCAAAGTTAGCTAATCAACGTGGTTAGCATTGTTAACATAGTTAGCAATGTTAGCATAGTTAGCATTTTTAGCATTACTGCTAGAAATCATCAGCTAAGTTAACTTATCAACCTGGTTAGCATTGTTAGCATAGTTAACATTGTAGAATCCCTGTTAGAAATTATTAGTTAAGTTAGAACAGGAATGTTTAAGCTTTAAAATGTCTACCTTAACACTATCAACTCTCTTTAAACTATGCAACCACCATGTTTACCCTAGCTACACCTTAGTAGCCATATCTACATTTTTTTGCATTTTCATGCACTGGTAATTCCTTGGAATTGCATTTCTAGTTATTATTATTCCGCTGATCAAATTCATTTTTTCTATTCAGCTTGAACCGTTTAACTTAGAAACTTCATTCAAACGTCGCAACGTAGGTCTTAAATAGGGGAAGGCTGCTATGTATTTTTCAACTTTGTAACTTTTATACTTTTTAAACTATAAATTAAAAACTATTACAAATTTCCCCATAGACTTAATATTGGCCTCTATGACATCACAATCGGATCATTAAGCAATTAGAATCTTATGCCAGGTGGCCAGCCCCACCTGCAGCAGCCCTCTCTCTCTCAGGCTTTAAGCATACAATCTCTCTGTGAAGACTACATATCCTGTTAAAGGGATATTCCGCCATTTTTGGAAATACGCTCATTTTCCACCTCCCCTCGAGCAAAACAATCGATATTTACCTTGTTCCCGTTCATCCAGCCATTCTGTGAGTCTGGCGATACAACTTTTAGCTTCAGCCTAGCATAGATCATTGAATCGGATTAGACCATTAGCTTCTCGCCTGCTAGCTTCATGTTTAAAAGTGACTGAGATTTCTGGTAATTTTCCCATTTAAAACGTGTCTCTTCTCAAGTTAGAAAGTGCAATAAGACCAACTGAAAATTAAACCTGCCGTTTTTCTAGGCTGATTTGACATGGAACTACATTCTCATCTGGCGTAATAATCAAGGCAACTTGCAAACTACTGGCACTACTACTGCTTGTTGTCTATGGGGACTATTTTCAGATGCTGCGTACGATATCACTGCGCCTATGGTACGTTTGCAAGTTGCCTTGATTATTACGCCAGATGAGAGTGTAGTTCCATGTCAAATCAGCCTAGAAAAACGCTAGGTTTAATTTTCAGTTGGTCTTATTGCACTTTCTAACTTGAGAGGAGACACGTTTTAAATGGGAAAATTACCAGAAATCTCAGTCACTTTTAAACATGAAGCTAGCAGGCGAGAAGCTAATGGTCTAATCCGATTCAATGATCTATGCTAGGCTGAAGCTAAAAGTTGTATCGCCAGACTCACAGAATGGCTGGATGAACGGGAATAAGGTAAATATCGATTGTTTTGCTCGAGGGGAGGTGGAAAATGAGCGTATTTCCAAAAATGGCGGAATATCCCTTTAACTGTTTCCTCTTTCCACAACTGTTTCAAAATAAAAGTCCTCACTGCAATAATACACTATTAAATCATTTAACCATTGAAACTACTCAACTATTTAACTGTTCAACCATTCCAACTGTCAGTTATCATCAACTATGCCTCCAGTCAACTACATGAGACCTCCATGCACCTAGCAACCAACATAGCAACCATCAAAATTAAGCGTTTATGACCGTTTCCATAGCAACCAACATGATTTTACTACAGTAACTTCTTTATTCCTGATAGTGGCAGCCATGGATACCCCATCAACAAATGTTTCAAAATAAAAGTCCTCAGTACCAAGTTAGCTAGTTAGCATGGTTAGCATAGTTAACATTGTTAGCATAGTTAGCATTTTTAACATAACTGCTAAAAATGATTAGCTAAGTTAGCTAATCAACCTGGTTAGCATTGTTAGCATAGTTAACATTGTTAGCATTGTTAGCATTTTTAGCATAACTGCTAAAAATGATTAGCTAAGTTAGCTAATCAACGTGGTTAGCATTGTTAGCATAGTTAGCATTGTTAGCATTGTTAACATTTTTAGCATTACTGCTAGAAATCATGAGCCAAGTAAACCAATCAACCTGGTTATCATTGTTAGCATAGTTAACATTTTAGAATACCTGTTAGAAATCATTAGTTAAGTTAGAACAGGAATGTTTAGGCCTAAGATTTAAAATGTCTACCTAAACACTATCAACTCTCTTTAAACTATGCAACCACCATGTTTACCCTAGCTATACCTTAGTAGCCATATCTACATTATCTATCTATATTTTTTTTTGCATTTTCATGCACTGGTAATTCCTTGGAATTGCATTTCTAGTTTACATATACTGTACATAGCTGAGGTCAACTCTTCATGTACGTGTGCCATTTTAAAATTACGATGGCCAGCAAGGGACATACACTCCAAGACAGGCCTACACACTCCAACACAAACCTACACACTCCAACACAGACCTACACACTCCAACACAGACTTACACACTCCAACACAGACTTACACACTCCAACACAGACCTGCACACTCCAACACAGACCTGCACGCTCCAACATAGACCTACACACTCCAACTCAAACCTACACACTCCAACACAGACCTGCACGCTCCAACACAAACCTACACACTCCAACACAAACCTACACACTGTTCCTGGTGTATGTGTGTGTGTGTGTGTGTGTGTGTGTGTGTGAGAGAGACCACTCAGCCACTGTTCCTAGTGTGTGTGTGTGACCACTCAGCCACTGTTTCTAGTGTGTGTGTGTGTGTGTGTGTGTGTGAGCACTCAGCCACTGTTCCTAGTGTGTGTGTGTGTGTGTGTGTGTGTGTGTGTGTGTGTGTGAGCACTCAGCCACTGCTCCTAGCGTGTGTGTGAGTGTGTGTGAGAGAGAGAGCACTCAGCCACTCTTCCTAGTATGTGTGTGTGTGTGTGTGTGTGTGTGTGTATGAGCACTCAGCCACCGTTCCTAGAGTGAGCAGCTGAGTACAGACAGCATGACCTCATGCTCATGTGTAACAAGGTTAGCAGTGATTGGCTAATGGTGCTTGTTGCCATGGGTGCCATGGGCTAATATGGAGGACCACAGAGTGGGCACTGTGTTGCTCACAAGCTCAGCACAATAGCATAGCTTTATGGGAATCACACACACACACACACACGCACACGCACACGCACACGCACACGCACACGCACACGCACACACACACTCACACAAACACATACTGTAAACACACAGCCATTCACACACACACACACAAAAACACACACATAGCACCATAACACACACCTACAACACAGAGATAGATACTTTTGCACCAATTATACTACCTAGTCGAGCTGCAAAAGGATAGTAATGAAGGATCTTTGGCATTAGTGTCTGAGAGCTGCGTCTCGTAGTGATGATGTCACAGCAGGCGTCTAGAGAGAAGTGTGTCCCCAGCCTGAGTGCGTTGTCTCCAACCAGTCATTACCTCCAGCCACAGGCGTACACCACTGGAAATAGACCACGGCTGGCTGGAGTGTGTGTGTGTGTGTGTGCGTAGTGTACATGTATATGTCTACTAAATGACTTCCACTGCAGGCCAGCCCTTTACAAAGTGGCTAAAAATGGCAAAGCATGCCAGCGTGTGTGTGTGTGTGTGTGTGCGTGTGTGTGTGCGCGTGTGTGTGCGCGTGTGTGTGGGCTATAGTGCCAGTGTATGTGTGCATTCTTTTCCTGTCATGGCTCTATTTCTCTCTCCAGGAAGTGGCAGTGAGTGACCTCTCACAGCAGGGGTTAAAGTGCAGAGGTCATCGGCATGAGGAAGTGATGCGTCTTCAACAGGAAGCCCTCAGTGAGCTGCGGAGTCGCATGAGAGCACTGGAGCTCAACTGGCCAATCAGTGAGTTCTTCCTAAAGCCGGCCTTTCCCATTGGTCACCCTTATGACCCCATAATGGTGACACGTGCTGTGTGTGGATGTGTGTTCTACGTGTGTGTGTGTGTGTGTGTGTGTTTTAGTGTGACCTGTTGGTCTCTCTCCCCTTTTACGATTCCTCTCCCTTTTTTACCATGATCCACTTTCTCTTTCTCTCTCCCCCTGTCTCTCTCTCTCTCTCTCTCTATCTTTCTCTCCCTCTCTCTTTCTCTCTCTCGGTCTCTTTCTCCACTCTCACTTTCCTTCTCTCTCATCCACCCCTCATCTCTCTCTCTATCCCTCTCTACTACCCTCTGCTCTCTCTCTCCCCCTCTCTCTCTCCCCCTCTCTCCCTCTCTCTCTATCCCTCTATCCCTCTCTCCCCCTCTCTCTCTCTCTCTCTCTCTCTCCTATCTCTACCCCTCTCTCTATCTCTCTCTCTCTCTCTCTCTCTCTCTAGAGCTGCTTTCTCAGCATCAGGACCCCCCTCAGAAGAAGTCGTCCATGCACAACTCCCAGAAGGCAGTGGGGCAGCAGAGAATGATTGCCTCCATGGTAACGGCCTGATGCTCTGACCTTCTGTGCCATTCACTGACCTTTAAACGCCCTTCAGTGGCCATTCCGCTGCCAAGACGTTGTGCCCCTTCAACTGGGGCGAAGCCGACCTCTCTCCTGAGGCTGCTCTGAGCTGCAGCACCAAGAGGGAGTAGGGACAGCAGAGATAACTTTAACCAATAAAGTATTTATTTTAAAATAAGCAAAAGCAATACATAACTATTATCGAAAGATGTCTAGGGGCAAGTAGAAATGCACATGCCTGTGTGTGTGCGTGTGTGTGTGTGTGTGTGTGTGTGTGTGTGTGCACCTCTGTGTGTGCATGCTTGCGTGTGTGCGTGCGCATGTGTGTAAGAGAAGGTGCCAGTCGGAGAGTGATCGCCCAAAGGTCTGCAAGGTTAGCTAATTAGGCAAGTCAGGCCTGTGTAGCCCATGCAATGACCATGCCAGGCCTGAAGGGGGTGCAGGAGGTCATAACACTGGCCCAGTGCACTCTGCTGTGTGGTACAGTATCAGCTGTAAAGCCCTGTCCACATATGCTGTGGACTAGCCCCAAGAGACCATGTAGCGTTACTGTAATTCACCAATAGCAGGCCAATGAGGAGTGACCAGGTTAGATTTATTTCATCTCTGAGGTGGCAGATGACGAGCAAACCAGGCCCTGAGGCACTAATAACTCAGTATGGAGTGGCCACCTTCAGTGCAAACACTATACACACACACACACACACACACACACACAGTGGTGGAGTGGGTCTGGTATCTGGTTGAGCCAGTGCCAATGCAAACACACACCGTTTGTCTGTTGAACAATTTCAACAAATGCGCAGAGCCATGTTGTTTATCTAGTCTTGTTATGTAGCAGGAGAATGCACTTAGACACGCACACACACACACACACACACACACACACACACTGGTGGGAGAGGAACATGCACCTGAGTCAGCACTTAGACAATCACACTCGTGGAGGAGCAACATGCTGACAATGTGTACAAGTATGTTCAGTATGTTAACATGTTTTAGCGTGCTGCAGCGTGATGACATTGTGTGTGTGTGTGTGTGTGTGTGTAGTGCGGGTTCCCTCTCTCCTCTGCTGTTCTGAGCGAGGCCAGTTTGGAGCGGACAGCCAGACTGGACATGACAGACGCTCTGGAGCTTAGTGAACACACGGTGAGTATGTGATGCGTGTGTGTGTGTGTGTGTGTGTGTGTGTGTGCGTGTGTGTGTGCGTGTGCGTGTGCGTGTGCGTGTGCGTGTGCGTGTGCGTGTGCGTGTGCGTGTACACATGCTTTTGTGTTCTCTCTATTTACAAATGTGTGTGTGTGTGTGTGTGTGTGTGTGTGTGTGTGAATTTGTGCGCTTGTTTGTGTGTGTGTGTCCGTATGTGTGTGCGTGTCCATATGTGTGTGCGCGTGTGTTTGTGTGTGTGTGTCCGTATGTGTCTGTATGTGTGTGCGTGTCCATATGTGTGTGTGTGTGTGTGTGTGTGTGTGTGTGTGTGTGTGTGTGTGTGTGTCCGTATGTGTCCGTATGTGTGTGCGTGTCCTTATGTGTATGTGTGTGCGTGTCCATATGTGTGTGTGTGTGTGTGTGTCCATATGTGTATGTGTGTGTGTGTCCATATGTGTCCGTATGTGTGTGCGTGTCCTTATGTGTATGTGTGTGCGTGTCCATATGTGTGTAT
>NC_085000.1:13205793-13210793 GCF_963854185.1 Sardina pilchardus | reverse complement strand
AATGCAGAGACAGAGCATGTCATGTGATTGTGAGCTCACTCTAAATGTTTTCGTAGACTGGGTGAGATAAACTGCTGTTACTGCACTAGAGGATTGATCTGCGTAATTAGCTAAAATACATAGTAAGTTGACTATTTCATATTGATTTTGACATATTACACAATTGTCATATTCACTTAGCCTATCTTTATTGTCATTACACTGTAAGTCAAATTTAATGCCTGTCACTTTAAGAGAGTGATAGGCTTCAGTCATGCTTTTCGCCTAGTCTAAAGTTATTAATATGTAGGCTAGAAGTAGCCAAATGCTTGTTTTCTGTGTAATTCTATGTAGTCAAAAAACCAAACAAGTGGAAGAGCAGTAGCCTAGTTCATTATTTTGGGGCGCATTATTTTTGGTTGGAGAACAAGTAGAAAACGGGATTACTCTGTAATGGCTTATTATACAAATTAATTACATCGATGTAGCCTAAATTCACGCTGATTTTCTTGTGATCCGTCTATCACAGCAACTAGTAGGACTATATAATACCACCGAAAAGATTGCGCTCTGTCAAGTGTCATTCATATCAGTGTGACTAGAACTTCGTGAGCAATCCGATAGAGACGAATGGTGCACATTTTATCCGCAGATAATTTCTCTGCCCTGAGAACGTTGTAGACAGATATTAGACCTATCCCTGCTGCTGATCTAAAAGCCTAGGCTACATGCCTTAAATTGGTCTTCTAGTCTTCTGCCTACTCTGCTGTGGTCTAGTCACCAACTGATAATGAACGGATTGAAGTAAAATAAGAATGAATTTTGGCGTGACGTTGCTTGCGTCTGCGTGAGAGCGTGAGATTGATGCTGAAATCCTGAGTGTCACGCCGAATGAGTGAGAGTTGGCAACCCTTGTGTGGAAATTAAATGAACATAGCTCAAACAAAAATGGCCCAAGCTAACAGAAAAAAACACAACAGGTCCTGTGGATCTATCTCTAAATGAAATTCTAAGCAACGCGTGTCGCCCGCGATATAGCCTAACATAGCGCAAATGAGGGTTATTGACATGAAAATCACTCTAACCGTTTTCATCGAAAACAGTGTATAGCCTATAGGCTACTTAACAGCAACATGAGATCTATTCGTATAATCCACCTATGGAAGTTTGGGCTATATTCTTATGCAGAAAAATGATTTTATCAACGGTGGATGGACAACTTTTAAAAAATTTCTTGCATGTTGCGCTGACACAAGCTGAAACGCACGTCTTTTGTTGTCAGTAGTTTAACACATTTCTGCACATAGGAAGACGGATGCGAGGGAAATATTTTACATTTATTTAATTATTTTAATCACAAAAACGAACATTTGCATCAACTGAAACAGCCCCATGGATAGGCCTACCTATAATAAGCTGTTTCAATGTTCAAAATGTTCAATGCCTTATTGCGCTAATCTGTCCGAGTTCTATCCTCGAACCTGATTTGTTTTTCTTTCCACAAACACCTCGGTACACCGGAAATTTGTAGTTTGTTATTTGTTGCAAATCTACCACTATGTCGACCCGAGACGGCAAGACCAAGACAGTAAGACCAAGACAAGACCGAAGGATCCGAGACCAAGACAAGACCAAGACCAAAGACGGTCGAGACTGTGACAAGACCGAGACCTCGTAAAAGTGGTCTCGAGACCGGTCTCGAGACCAAGACCGGTCTCGAGACATACAACTCTAACACACACACACACACACACACACACACACACACACACACACACACACACACACACACTCTCTCTCTCTCTGTTGCTGCTGTAAAGTAGGTTGTATGCACGTATGCACACATAGCCCCAGGGCTGTGAGTTTGATGAGTTTGGGAAGGAGGGTTTTATCTCCACTTTAGCAGCCTCTTGGATCTCCTTAATCAGGTGTGTGTTTGTGTGTGTGTGTGTGTGTGTGTGTGTGTGTGTGTGTGTGTGTGTGTGTGTGTGTGTGTGTGTGTGTGTGTGTGTGTGTGTGTGTGTGTGTGTGTGTGTGTGTGTGTGAGTGTGTGTGTGTGTTTTAGTGTCTCCCTCAGGCTTCTTCTGAGCATCTCGCCGTTACAGAAAAGATCAAATCATCGTATTATAAAGTGCATAATATACTTCCTACACACACAAACAAATACACACACACACACACACACACACATACACATCAACATTCAGGGACAAGCTCATATACACAAGCAAACATGAAGACATGTTCATACATACAAATGCACATGAAGACACACACACACACACACACATACACACACACACACACACACACACACACACACACACACACACACACACACTACTAACACAGCTGCTACTACTAGCAGTGATGCTTGGGTGTGATCCAGGATCCAGATCTGGCCGCATTGTTTTCTTGGCGATCAATTTGCTCGGCGTGCACAAATCCAAATCCTATTACGCACGAGTATCAAATCTATGGACACGAATATTTTGACAGCTATCCCACTCCATACTATTGCACCTCGGCTAGGTGGTATAATTGGTGCAAAAGTATCCGTCTGGAAAACAACAGCTGAAACTCGTAGTTAGCAGATTCGAGCACTTGTATCAATTGACTTGTAGTCGTGCAAGAAAATGCTCATCATCACAGCGATTTATAGAATTGTATTAATGAGAAAATATTTCACAGATGCACAACTTCTGACGCCTTAGTTCACATTTGGGTTTACAAATGTACGAATGTTGTGCATGTTCTCAGATTATGAAACACGGATGTGTGAATGTGTTTTGCCCCAAAAGTTGCAGTGCATTTGGGGCGAAAGTGTCGAGGGAATGACACGAAAGTTGTGATGTTCAGGATAGGATTTGTGTACCTGTAACAAGGATTTGTGAACCCGTAGCTTCTATTTTGTGTTAACAAGGTATGAAAAAAATATGTACAACTTCAAATTTACGGTTGCAAATTTGTGACTTAAACGTGAGCATGCAATATCTGCTGTTAAATGTGCTCACAGCTTTTGCACCAAATATACCTTCATAACCCCCCCCCCCACACACACACACACACACACGCGCACACACACACCCGTTGAGGACAGGCAGTTGAAGTAAACACGCCTTCATAACCCACCCCCCTCACACACACGTTGAGGGCTGACAGGCAGTTGAAGTAAACATGGCGATTAAGCGCTATATGCTTATTTGCTTTACCTGCTAACTCACATAAGTGTGTGTGTGTGTGTGTGTGTGTGTGTGTGTGTGTGTGTGTGTGTGATTGATCATGTGTGTGTGTGTCATATGTAAGCTTTGTGTGAGTGTGTGTGATTTAATTAGATTAGATCCTTTTCTTAGTGTGTGTGTGTGTGTATGTGTGTGTGTGTGACTCATATGAATGTAAGCCTTATCCTCACTCATGATGTGATTAAGTTGTGCTCTGTCATCACTCCGAGAGGAACAGATTTATATCAGGCAGTGTGTGTGTGTGTGTGTGTGTGTGTGTGTGTGTGTCTGTGGTCATGTTTCTCAGCAGTGAGAGTATTGAAGTCTTTTTGTCACATTCAGGTTGATTTGTTCAGTGTGTGTGTGTGTGTGTGTGTGTGTGATGTGTCTCATGTTATCTCTCTCTGTATCTCAGTCAGTGTTTGTGTGTGTGTGTGTGTGGTGTGCGTGTGTGTGTGTGTGTGTGTGTGTGTGTGTGTGTGTGTGTGTGTGTGTGTGTGTGTGTGATGTGTCTCATGTTATCTCTCTCTCTATATCTCAGGCAGTGTGTGTTGGCAGACAGGAGAGGAGGAGAGTACCACATAACTGTTGGCAGAAAGCAGAACATGAGGAGAAGGTGGGAAATACACAACTGTGTGTGTGTGTGTCTGTGTGTGTGTGTGTGTGTGTGTGTGTGTGTGTGTGTGTGTGTGTGTGTGTGTGTGTGTGTGTGTGTGTGTGTGTGTGTGTGTGTGTGTGTGTGTGTGTGTGTGTGTGTGTGTGTGCGTGCGTGCGTGCGTGCGTGCGTGTGTGTCTCATTATGCTATCTCTCTCTGTATGTGTGTGTGTGTGTGTGTGATTAGCTTAGCTCTGAGGGCTAGATGTACTAACACTTTTGCGCCCACTTCGGATAAGCCCACGTGCTGTGCACAAGTAGGCCTAGTTTGAGTAGAACTGCAGCGCTTCATTATCTTCCTGCTTGTTGGCATCATGCGTTGTGTTATTTCATAACCACTAAACGTGATTCCTTTTAATGTTGTCATCAGTTAACTTCATTCAACTGCGCTTCTGATTGCAGTGTCGTTCAGTTCAGTTGTTAACCTTCGTAAGTGGCGGTAGGGGGCGGAGAAATGCGCTGTTTACCTGTTGAAGTCAAATTATTTGATAAATACGACGTTAACAAAGGTGTGAGATGCCATGGCGGGCGCTGATTAGCCTGGTATAGCTATACCCATGCTGCCTTGGGCATGAGGTCATTAGCACTGCCAGGCAGCTGGATTCCATGGACCTAATGTTTACCTCAGCTAGGGAACCAATCGCAGAATGGGGGTGAGCAGCAAGATGATGACGTCTAAGCAACACACACCAAAGCTTGTATTTCGGTTCAGAACCAAACCAGCTTTTATTCTTACAGTATCTATACACCTATCACTACTGACAAATGTTACGTTTATTTATCAAACTACTGCAGAGCCCGTAGATGTGGCATTTTGTGTTTGTATAACATGAAATTTGACACTGCACACACTCGTGCCATTAGAATGACACTCACCAAATGTGAGAGCAGTCGGATGAGTGGTTCAAGAGTTATGTATGGAACAGACAGACTGACACACAGACGGACGTTCCTTGCATTAATAGATAGATGTTATTTTGAAGTATTAAAATACTCTTCATATATCTGGTGTAGGCTAATTGATACAACTGGCTAGCCTATGAGCTACGCACAGACGCATTTGATAGACATCCATAGCGGCCATAACGTAAACATGCCTCAAATACGAGAAAGTGAACGTTTGGTTCCCAGACCATATCTCATGT
>NC_085000.1:13188293-13195793 GCF_963854185.1 Sardina pilchardus | reverse complement strand
AGTTAGCTATATTTGTAACCGACAACCGTGAGAAATGGCCACCGACGAGCTGTCATCGAAGCTGAGCCGTCGTCTGAAAATCGAGGAGGGCGCCCAGGACGCCGTGGCGGTGGACGAAGACCATCCGAACGGATCCGATGAGCAGGAGAAGCCGGCCACGGCCAACGCCGACTCGGAGCTGGGCGCTAAGCTGCAGCGACGGGGCGAGATGAACGATGGCGTCGGGGAGCACCAGCAACGCAGCATGAAGGTGTTCAACCCGTACACAGAGTTCAAGGAGTTCTCCAGGAAGCAGATCAAAGACATGGAGAAGATGTTCAAACAGTGAGTAACGTTAACGTCGGTTTTGTTCGCTTTTGTTTTTCCCCCGCTCGTGAACACCTGTCCGTAGGCCACTGCCACCTTTGCTGTTGTCGTGACGTGAGGCCGCATTGAGGTCAGGCTGTCATTAAGCGCGGCTCTGGACAGCGTGTGTATGTCCGCGGGATCGCTCTCCCGGGATGAGAACGGCCTGCAAATAACGGTGAGATAGGGAACGCCAAAGTGCGCACGAGCCAAACATCATTCCACGAGGCGTGGAGCGTGCTTGTGCAGAATGACGCACTAAAGCGGTGTCTCCTTCAGTTGTAGAATGACGTATATTAAATAGGACCTACAACCGTTTATATCAACCGTTTTCATGATTTCAATCGCGTTCTTCATAATGGGAATATACAGGAATTTCGGAGTGATTTGAGCTGCTGACGACATGTGTTCCACTATTTGGTGTAGTTTGGTGACCTCCGAGTGGAACCGTCTCGAGATGTCGCTAGTCGATGGCACGCAGAGGCCGTGCGCTACGCGCGCCTGTGTGTGTGTGTGTGTGTGAGAGAGAAAGAGTGTGTGAGTCACAGGGCCAGGTCGTGATGGGAGCCCTGTCACCGACTCATCGGAGGCTGATACAGTGTAACGGGAAGTGACCGCACATACAGTGTAACGGGAAGTGTGTGTTATTAATTCATATAACATGGCCTTGATCTCGCACACAGCCCCTGGTGACCTGTTCACTTGCACCACAGTGACAGTTACACACACACACACACACACACACACACACACACACACACACACACACGGAACTCACAAAGAGATGGTGTGTATGAGTAAGAGTGAGCGTGGTGGTTTCTGTTGTGTGTGTGTGTGTGTGTAAGTGTGTGTGTGTGTGTGTGGCGTTGACACAGTGGTGTGAGGCCGGCTGATGTTGTAAGAGTGCTGAAGTGTGATACATAAAAATGTCAGCAGTAATGTCTTGCTAACTATCCAATACATGTGAGGTGAGAAAGATATCAGACACACACACACGCACACACACACACACACACACAAATGTACACTATGACTCAGGATGATGGTAAAGGGTCAGCTGGATGGCTTGACCCACCTCAATTTAGCCCAGTTTGAGGCAGATGAGATATTTTAGATTAGAGTAGATTCAACTGTAACTCTGCGCAATGATCAGTACAACAGGGCAACAATAGTGCAGCTATGTACTCATTCTGCGTTAACCACCGTGAAGTGAAGTTTGGTGAAGTAAGTCAGTCTCTCTCTCTCTCTCCCTCTCTCCCTCTCTCCCTCCCCTCCTCCTGGAGAGGAACCTGACCTGGAATGAGAAGTGGGTAGTGATGTGTGTGTGTGTGATGTGTGTGTGTGTGTGTGAGAAGAGAGCGCAATGTAAAGAGCCTCGTTCCTTTGTGAGCGCAGTTCTGTCTAGGCATGTAGCTCTGCAAAGCATTCTGGGAGAATTCCCTGCGGTTGCCGTGGTTATCAGGAGCTGTATCTCAGATGTGTGTTTATGCGCAGCACAGCTAGAGCTGCACCAGGGACACCGCATGGAAAACACACACACACACACACACACACACACACACACACACACCAGGGCTCGACTATGCCAGTGATTTTGGAACAATCATCCATTTTCAAAACTTATTTGACATTTTTAATGCAATTTTAAAAACATGCCAAAAGACTTACATGTGCTACATGCACATGACCACTCGAGTGACCAAATGACTTTCATTGATCGTATTGTTAATCTGTCCATAATTGTTGGAAATCATAATCACAATTGATCTGATTATTTGCACAACCCTAACACACACACACACACACACACACACACTGTGTTTAAATTTTCCTCATGTCTCAAGTGGTATGCAGATGAGCCCCAGAGTGTTTCGGGGCGACTCGTGTACACACACACACACACACACACACACACACCACAGCCCTGATGTCTGACTAATTCTCCTGACAAAAGCCCTCCCCTGTTCCCATCGGGGCATCCGGGGGTGGGAACGGCCACGGCAGGGAGAGGGCAGGCGGCTGTGTGTGTGTGTGTGTGTGTGTGTGTGTGTGTGTGTGTGTGTGTGTGTGTGGAGTAGTGGCTGACATTGGCACTGGCATGCAGCTCTGTCCACCGTGCCAACCCTGCACTCTCAAAGGCCTGGCAGCGTGGGAGCTGGCACACACACACACACACACACACACACACACACACACAGACAGGGCTGTGGCACAGGCCACCATTTAGCAACTGAGGCAACCAAAACAGATCGTAAAGTGTGTGTATGTGTCTGCATGTGTATCTCTTTCTCTCTGTGTGTGTGCGTGTGCGTGTGTGTGTGTGTGCTTGCGTGTGTGCGTGTGTGTTGGGCTGACTCGGAAGAGGGAAGTATTTTTTTGGCCACTGAAGAGAGGGAAGCTGCAGTGTAGCCCCAGCTCTTTTTACAGTGTGGTGGCTGTTTCTAGTTTGGGCTCGCACAGCTCAGGAATGTAGGTGCCCTAGAAGCAGCCAATTCTGGACCAACCTCCTTTTACACAGAAACACACTGAAGCTCAATCAACCTCCTTTTACACAGAAACACACTGAAGCTCAATCAACCTCCTTTTACACAGAAACACACTGAAGCTCAATCAACCTCCTTTTACACAGAAACACACTGAAGCTCAATCAACCTCCTTTTACACAGAAACACACTGAAGCTCAATCAACCTCCTTTTACACAGAAACACACTGACGCTCGTTCAAGATTACATTTAAACAGAAACACACTGAGACTCAATCAAGATCCGATTTAAACAGAAACACACTGAGGTTCAATCAAGATAACATTCAAACACCCTGAATGTGTGAAGGTTCTCCAATCACTGTAACTAAAACACACCCAAGCTGTTGGCCGGTCACTGTGTGAAACACACTCCGCTTCCTCCTAGACCTGATCTGATGGCATGCCTAAAGTTGCTCTTCCTCTGATTAAACCTCACTGAGTTACACACCCTTTCAGTAGTTGCTAAACTTAAAGTGCGTGTGTGTGTGCGTGCGTGCGGTGCTGAGGGCAGGGATTGCTGAGGGATCTTGTGTGTGTTGAGTATGTTCTCTCTCTCTCACACACACACACACATATCTGTGTTGTTGATTATAGTACACTGTGTGCAGCTCCATGATTGAATCACTCACTTTATCTCCCACACTAGAATCACTCCCTTTGTGTGTGTGTGTGTGTGTGTGTGTGTGTGTGTGTGTGTGTGTGTGTGTGTGTGTCCTGCATCACCTGCCCCACCTGCCCCAAAGGAGGCGTTCCTGCCTTTGATCTCAGTGGTAACAGAACCCACCTGTCAATTTACACATGTCAGGAGGCAGGTTCCCCAGGACAGTGAGTTCCCCCAGATTAGGGAGGTTTGAGTATTCCCAGATTAGGGGCAGGTTTGAGTATTCCCACATTAGGGAGGTTTGAGTATTCCCAGATTAGGGAGGTTTGAGTATTCCCAGGGCAGTGACCGCTCCCAGATTAGGGAGGTTTGAGTATTCCCACATTAGGGAGGTTTGAGTATTCCCACATTAGGCAGGTTTGAGTATTCCCACATTAGGGAGGTTTGAGTATTCCCACATTAGGCAGGTTTGAGTATTCCCAGATTAGGGAGGTTTGAGTATTCCCAGGGCAGTGACTGCTCCCAGATTAGGAAGGTTTGAGTATTCCCAGATTAGGGAGGTTTGAGTATTCCCAGATTAGGGAGGTTTGAGTATTCCCAGGGCAGTGACTGCTCCCAGATCAGATCTCAGGGCCTGAGCTGGTGCCTGTGACTCTGTAGAGGGAGGTGCTGTGTCCCACTCCAACATGGCTGCTCCTGGCGTATCTGACGGAGATGGTTCCGGACCGGAAGGAAGGGCTCCTTCTTTGGCTCCACACACTAACCTGTGTGTGTGTGTCTGTCTGTGTCTGTCTGTGTGTGTGATGTTGTTCAGGGTGTGCGTTGGTTGGGGTCGGGGGGTTCAGTTTATTGTGTGTGATTGCCAGGCGTCTCCAGGACTGGTCTCTTTCTGTGTGTGTGTGTGTGTGTGTGTGTGTGTGTGTGTGTGTGTGTCTGTGTGTGTGTCTGTGTGTGTGTCTGTGTCTGTGTCTGTGTCTGTGTCTGTGTCTGTGTCTGTGTCTGTGTCTGTGTCTGTGTCTGTGTCTGTGTCTGTGTCTGTGTCTGTGATGTTGTTCAGGGTGTGCGTTGGGGTCGGGGAGTTCAGTTTATTGTGTGTGATTGCCAGGCGTCTCCAGGACTGGTCTCTTTCTGTGTGTGTGTATGTGTGTCTTTGTCCCTCCTTCAGTGGGTCTGTTCTGCTGCTCTTCACTTGTCAGCTGTCATTGATTGTGCTGGAATGTGGTCTGACAAGGGGTGTGTGTGTGTGTGTGTGTGTGTATGTGTAGTGCTGAGTGCAGGGACTTGTTGAGGACCATGTGTGTGTTGAGCATGTATATTAGAGCTTTATGGGGTGGTCATTCTTTCTCTCTCTCTCTCACACACACACACACACACACACACACACACACACACACACACACACACACACACACACACACACATACATTGTCATATCTGTGTTGTTGATTAGAGTTCACTGTGTGCAGCTCTGTGATTGAATCACTCACCTTCAGTATCACTCTCTTTATCTCTCACACTACAAGCACTCCCTCTGTTCCTGTCATTGTGTGTGTGTGTGTGTGTGTGTGTGGTTATTGGCAGTGTGAGTGAAACATTAACTCAGATGTGCCATTGTTGTCACACAGCAGGTCACAGCTCAGCCCAGCACTGTCTGTTGGGATGCTCACACACACCTGTGCTGAATGCGGTGCTGAAATTGTACTGCACCGACGTTCATGTAGCGGTTACTTCATGACCTACACACACATAGTACACCCCCCCCCCCAACATCGCCCGCTAACCCCACTGGCAAGCTAGCCTGGCTAGCGCCTACCACTTCTCAATGAGACGCTATACTAGCCTAGCCTGGCTAGCGCCTACCACTTCTCAATGAGACATGGTCTGGCAACCAAACTTTCATTTTCTCATATTTGAAAAAATGCCAAGATCCGTTCATTGGGCGCCATGGGTGTCTATCAAATGTGTCTGTGCATAGCTCATCATCGTCTTGCTTTCCCCGCTGTTCTGTGATTGGTCCCCTATCTGAGGTAAAAATTAGGGCGGTATTTTCCAGGCTGCCTTAGCAGCGTGAATCAAATTGCGCGCAAGGCAGTATGGGAACACCCAGGCTACTGGCAAGCAGCAACTTACAGCACAGCAGGTTACAGCACAGCAGTGCCCAGAGCAGTCCAGCAGTGTCCAGCTGTGTGTGTGTGTGTGTGTGTGTATAGTCCAGCAGTGTGTGTGTGTGTGTGTGTGTGTGTGTGTGTGTAGTCCAGCAGTGTCCAGCAGTGTCCCTTATGCAGGGTGTGCGTCTGGTGCTGCATTGCGAGAGGAGAGAGAGAGAGGGGGGGGGCAGCAGGTTATGAATAGATCACACACACACACACACACATGCACACACACACGCTCTTGTACTTTTGTGTTATCAAAGGCAAGGGCCTGCAGAAAGATTGCTTATCTGCAGAATGCAGCTTTTATAGTCCTGGGCTCAATTTTAGCCCACAGAGACACACACACACACACACACACACAGGGTTTTAGAGGGGATTTCTGGTCCTAATGTAGACATCATAAGGAGAGCTAGGTGATTTCCTCTTCAGTGTGTCCATTGTAAATCGCTGCTATCAGCGTCCAGCATCCAAAAAGCCCCTTAGTGACGCAACAATGAGGAGAGGGCAGTCGCCGTGGTAACCCACCACTGAAAGGCCACCGCATTCTACTGCCCAGACAGGACCGGAAGACATTCAACCAGCAGCAGGAAGCTGGCAATGCTCCAACCTCACATAGGACACACACACACACACACACACACACACACACACACACACACACCACACACACACTTAAATCACTCCAAGAGTCTACAGAGAGTTCTTAGACTATTTTCGTGTGTGTGTGTGTGTGTGTGTGTGTGTGTGTGTGTGTGTGTGTGTGTGTGTGTGTGTGTGTGTGTGTGTGTGTGTGTGTGTGTGTGTGTGTGTGTGTGTGTGTGTGTGTGTGTGTGTGTGTGTGTGTGTGTGTGTGTGTGTGTGTGTGTGTGTGTGTGTGTGTGTGTGTGTGTGTGTGTCTTGCAGTGTGTTTGATTGTTTTTAGTCTCACTGTCAGGTGTGCTCTGTCTGAAGTGTGTGCACAAGGTGTGTTTGTGAGCAAGAAAGTGAGTTAGTGTGTGTGTCAGTTTCAGTAAGAATGTGGGATTGGGAGTGGAGTATGTTAGTGTGTGTGTGTGGAGTGCGTTTCAGTAAGAATGTGTAATTGTGTGAGTGTGTTATCTCAGCCAGACAGAACAAACGGTTTCCTCCCCGTGAGTCGACACTGTCTCCATAGCAACCAAGAGTGGCCAGGCCCTGCCCTCTCCCACTGAGAAGTGTGTGTGTGTGTGTGTGTGTGTGTGTGTGTGTGTGTGTGTGTGTGTGTGTGTGTGTGTGTGTGTGTGTGTGTGTGTGTGTGTGTGTGTGTGTGTGTGTGTGTGTGTGTGTGTGTGTGTGTGTGTGTGTGTGTGTGTGTGTGTGTGTGTGTCTTGCAGTGTGTTTGATTGTTTTTAGTCTCACTGTCAGGTGTGCTCTGTCTGAAGTGTGTGCACAAGGTGTGTTTGTGAGCAAGAAAGTGAGTTAGTGTGTGTGTCAGTTTCAGTAAGAATGTGGGATTGGGAGTGGAGTATGTTAGTGTGTGTGTGTGGAGTGCGTTTCAGTAAGAATGTGTAATTGTGTGAGTGTGTTATCTCAGCCAGACAGAACAAACGGTTTCCTCCCCGTGAGTCGACACTGTCTCCATAGCAACCAAGAGTGGCCAGGCCCTGCCCTCTCCCACTGAGAAGTGTGTGTGTGTGTGTGTGTGTGTGTGTGTGTGTGTGTGTGTGTGTGTGTGTGTGTGTGTGTGTGTGTGTGTGTGTGTGTGTGTGTGTGTGTGTGTGTGTGTGTGTGTGTGTGTGTGTGTGTGTGTGTGTGTGTGTGTGTGTGTGTGTGTGTGTGTGTGTGTGTGCGTGCATAGGGCTGGCTAAGACACTCGAACTCCAGATGTTTATACAACATCTGTGTGTGTGTATGTAGG
>NC_085000.1:13143293-13178293 GCF_963854185.1 Sardina pilchardus | reverse complement strand
TAGATGGGGTTTGGTTTCTCCTCCCTGATCCAGAAGTGACATAGCTGACTTTTCTATTCTTGATTCAACACACACACACACACACACACACGCACACACACTTACACACGCTTACACACGCTTGATGTTTAAGTCACGACACACCTCTCTTCAGCTGTAGGGAATCCCCCTCTCTGGCTGCTAGATGGTCATGCCTCATCACTACCCCCTGCTGGCTGTGCTGCTGTACTGCGCTCTGGCCCTGTCCATGCGGCCCATGTGATGTTCTGTGTGCTCTGCTCCATTGGGCTGGTCAGTGTGGCCGGTCTGCAGGTCACTTTAGCAGCTGTGTGTGTTGTGGATGATCTCTAGCAGCTTCCAATAGTGCGCTTCCAAATGGTGTACACCAGTGATGTGAAAGGAGTTTGCACAGGCACTCCGAGATTTTGAGAAAAGTATAAAAAGCCTTTAATATGACATCATGCCAAGCACTGGTTTAAAAGCGCATGGGCCTACGTGTTACGGCCATATTGGCCTTCGTCAGGGCGAGGATTCTCACCTCACCTGTAGCAGAAGAGCACCTGAGTAAAACTAGTACACACCTGAAGAGTCTTGAGCATCCCGAGCCCCTTTGTGTTTCGGTTGCACAAATGACTTGGAATGACTCCACTCCCAATCTCTCAGAACGTGCAACATGAAGTCAAACTCGTCCGGTTGTTCGTGTTGTTCATGTCGGGGCAATGGGCACCACCACCCAGCTGCACCCTGGGCACCATCTGCGCTGTCTCATGGTATAAAGTAAGGGGTCTCCAGCAGGTAGCGTGTGATCTACCAGTAGCTCCCCACAGCTTTCTCAGTAGCTCTCCAAGCGGTCTGAGGAAGATGTTCATACGTCTGAGAACCCAGTCTCTTGGCACACTTGGAAAGTGTTAAAATTCCTATGAAATCAAATTCACAGTCTACAAAGAGAGGAGGTGAATGAGTTGAAAGGAACCTTTTAAAACGCATTCAAATCTTATTCAGCGGTTTTGGGTGGAGAGCAGCTATGTGAATAAATAACATGCTACTACTCACACAAAAGCTCTCGGCTGTGTCCATTTTGTCCAAGTAGCGCTCGGAAGAAAAAAAAAGTTGGAGACCCCTGGTATGAATGGACCTGTTAAAGCTTTAATGGAAAATATGTGGTCATGTATAAAGTTGTGTGAAAATCTGTCGTCTCAGAAACTGATCTGTCTGTGTGTGTGTGTGTGTGTGTGTGTGTTGCAGGTATGACGCGGAGAAGGATAACTTTATCGACCTGATGGAGCTGAAACTGATGATGGAGAAGCTGGGGGCCCCTCAGACTCACCTCGGCCTCAAGAACATGATCAAGGAGGTGGACGAGGACCTGGACGGCAAGCTCAGCTTCAGAGAGGTAACACACACAGGAGCACACACGCACACACACTCACAAGCATACACACACACACACACACACACACACACGCATATACACACACACACGTGCGCATATACACACACACACACACGCATACACACACACACACGCATGCACACACACACACACACACACGCGCATGTGTGTGTGTGTGTGTGTGTGTGTGTGTGGTGTTTCAGCGGGAGTGCCCTTCCTGCATAAATGAGTGCTGTTCCTCTTTCTCCTCCTAGTTCCTGCTGAATTTGGGCCGTGTGTGTGTGTGTAGGGTGGTGATGGCGTAGTGGTTAAAGAGCTGGACCAGCATATAGGTGTGTGTGTGTGTAGGGCGGTGATAGTGTAGTGGCTAAGGAGCTGGGCTAGCGTGTATTAATGTGTGTGTATGTGGTGAATCTGGTGATAGCATAGTGGTTAAGGAGCTGGGCTAGCAGGTGGTAGTAGTAGTAGTAGTGGTGGTGGTGGTAGTGGTAGTGGTAGTGGTAGTGGTAGTGGTAGTGGTAGTGGTAGTGGTAGTGGTAGTGGTAGTGGTAGTGGTAGTGGTAGTGGTAGTGGTAGTGGTAGTGGTAGTAGTGTGTGTAGGTAGTGTAGTGTTTAAGGAGCTGGGTAAGCGTGCATTAGCCTGAAAGTTCATTTCCCGGCTTCCTCCTTGAGCAAGGCTCTTAACCCTGAGTTATCTGGGGACAATGTATAATGACCATGTAACCCCTGGAATACAGTTGATGCATCACTTTAGACAGCACTGTCTGCTAAATGAATGCGTGTCGCATGTCGCGTGTCGCGTGTTTCGTGTGTGTGCTGCGGTGCCCTTCCTGTGTAAATGACCCCTCTTCCTCTTCCTCTCTAGTTCCTGTGTAAATGACCCCTCTTCCTCTTCCTCTCTAGTTCCTGTGTAAATGACCCCTCTTCCTCTTCCTCTCTAGTTCCTGTGTAAATGACCCCTCTTCCTCTTCCTCTCTAGTTCCTGTGTAAATGACCCCTCTTCCTCTTCCTCTCTAGTTCCTGTGTAAATGACCACTCTTCCTCTTCCTCTTCCTCTCTAGTTCCTGCTGATCTTCCGTAAGGCGGAGGCCGGTGAGCTGGCAGAGGACAGCGGTCTCCTCGTCCTCGCTCGCCTCTCCGAGATCGACGTCTCCACCGAGGGGGTCAAGGGCGCCAAGACCTTCTTTGAGGCCAAAGTACGTAACACACACACACACACACACACACACACACACACACACACACACACACACACACACACACACACACACACACACACACACACACACACACACACACACACACTAAATGAAAGTGTATGGAATAGTACCGCCCCAAAACGAGTGTATCCTCCATCAGTAGGAGTTGATGGTAAAGCAGAATGAGGTGTTGGATCAGTGAGTGTAAGTCCAGGTGCGTCCACTGAGTGGTGCTGTTGAGAGAGGAGTGTAGCAAATGGCATATCCCTTACAGAAATGTGCTGTTTCTGGCGTACAGTTGCCGCATATTTACGGCAAGGTCATATTTTCACATGCAAATTAGGTTTCTGGCAAACAGTTGTGGTTAACTTTTGGCTGTGTCTCAGCAAATGTGCAGCAATGTCATTATGCAAATGGGGTTTGTCACCAGAAGTTCACTAGAAGTTTGCCATTATTGTAGGCTGGGTGAACCCTGCCTGAACTTCCGGCGAATTTGGATTTCGCTCGGCAGCTCAGGCTGGAAACCTGCACATCTATCTCCTCTGTTCCCTGCCAGATCCTTTGGCTCCAATCAGAAACTAGCTTGTCCAAAAGACGCACTGGATTGTTGGTCTTATTGGTTGAAGGACTATCCAGGCATACGGAGACATTTGAACGATGCTCACTGATCACGCCTCTTGTACAGTAGAAATAAAGCGCAGACTCCCCAGACTAATGTTCAATTTTAAAAGATTGAGCTTAGTATGGTGATGGCCAGACCACCATTATTGGCTAAGTGTTGTGGCAAATCACTGGCATGCACATTGGCCACTAGTGGCAAACTTCTCATAGCCTGGCTAGCGCCTACCACTTCTCAATGAGACGCTATACTAGCCTAGCCTGGCTAGCGCCTACCACTTCTCAATGAGACGTTATACTAGCCTAGCCTGGCTAGCGCCTACCACTTCTCAATGAGACGCTATACTAGCCTAGCCTGGCTAGCACCTACCACTTCTCAATGAGACGCTATACTAGCCTAGCCTGGCTAGCGCCTACCACTTCTCAATGAGACGTGGTCTGGCAACCAAACGTTCATTTTCTCGTATTTTGAAAAATGCCCAGATCTGTTCATTGGGCGCCACAGATGTCTATCAAATGCATCTGTGCATAGCTCATCATCGTCTTGCTTTCCCCCCTGTTCTGTGATTGGTCCCCTATCGGAGGAAAAAATTAGGGCAGTAGTTTCCAGACCTTAGCCTTAGCAGCGTGAATGAAATTGTGCGCAAGGCAGCATGGGAACACCCAGGCTAAACTTCATTGTTGCCAGAACTTTGCTGGGAGTTTGCCTCTAGCCGCCAACATCGGCAAACTTCTGCCAATATTTTCTAGTGAACTCCTTTGTTTCCCACAAATTACCCACAAGTTTGCTGCAAATCTACCGCACACATTTAATTTATGTAAGGGGTAGCGTTCGCTCCCTCAACAACATCACAATGGCTTACGATGCGTTTGCAGTGGCATTCAGGCCTTGACCTCAGGTCCTGGGCAGTTAGAATAAGAGGAAGATGATCGGCACTAAATAAAGTTTCCTAGAATTGCTTTAAAAAGTGTAAAATGTTTACTATGTTGTAAGTCGCTTTTGTTAAAAAGGGTCAACCAAATGTAATGTACTGTAATGTAATGTTTAACGATGAGTGCATTGGGCTCACCCATTCTGCTTCTGTGGGGGAGATGAGTGCATTGGGCTCACCCATTCCTCTTCTGCGGGGTAGATGATGTGTGTCTGAGGCTGTGCGTGACCTTTTGTGAGCTGAGAATTATAAGGTTCTATCTCCATTTTGGTCGAAATTGAGTTTTTGACATCATCTGATCCATTAGGTGCTTATTAATGCCTGTGTGGTGTTATTTTTGTAAAAAAAAAAAAAAAAAGTTAATTATTAGCAAAATAAAAAGGTACTACAGTACAGTTTTGCTAGCTATGTAAAACTTTGATGCTCAATATCTCAGAACTACCCTAAACGGAGATAGAACCTTATAATTCTAAGCTCACGCTTTGCCCTCTGACCTCCCGCAGGTTCAGGCCATCAATGAGTCGAACCGCTTCGAGGCGGAGATCCGGCAGGAGCAGGAGGAGAAGAAGAAGGAGGCGGAGGACCGTAAGCAGAGGCAGGCGGCCTTCAAGAACCTGCAGTCGGCCTTCAAGTGACCGCCGCGTCCAGCCGCGCTCCCGCCCTGCCCCGCCCGCACAACACACTGCTCACTCTCATTCCTGCTCACACACACACACACACACACCCATCCATTCGTCTGGCTGTCTGCCTGACCGACCAACCGACTGACCAACTATCCCTTCCAATCCTTCCGTCTCTCTGCAGTCTTTTCCCATTCCATATGCAGTCATCATTCATTGAGAGAGTCTTATGCAACGCTCACCTAGAGCTTAGCGTGTGTGTGTGTGCACCTGTGTGTGTGTGTGTGTGTGTGTGTGTGTGGATTGGACTGGACTGGCCTGGATTGAGTTAGGCTTTCTCACTCATTGTGCTTTAGTGTGTTTGGTCTCTAAATTCCCCTATTTAGTGTTGGCTTTTAAATGTTTGTCCCAGTTCACCTTTCTGATTGGCCACTTCGGGCCACTCTGCTTTTGTGAATGACCTTTGCACTCTGTCCGTGATGTCATTTCCTGGAAGCACTCTGAGAGTGTTATTTCCGACAAGGCTTTAGCAGCTACTCTGCGCTTCCCTTTACAGAGGCCTGATCACACACACACACACACACACACACACTTGATGTAGATATTCTAAAGACCAGGAGTATAGTTGATCTCTCTCCTATAAAGTATATGTGTGTATGCAAATGCAACGACACACACACACACACACACACACACATTCAGGCAGCGAGGAGCAGATGTGTTCTACTGAATCTATCTAAATGTCTCTAGATTTGTACTCGTTGTGTGTGAGTGAGGCGTACGCATGCGTGATGGTCGTTGATTGGTCGTTTTGAGCTGTCCGTTATATGCATGGTCACTGTGAAGTTCTGACAATCTTTAACCCGATTGGTCCCCTGATCAGAGGTCCTCCCCAGCCTCACACTCTGATTGGCTAAGCTGCTGAAAGTCAAGGCCCACCCACCCGCACAGTCTCAAAGTCTCACTGAAAATCACGTTTCCCTTCAGAAGTGATCACTGAAAACTACTGAAGGCAGCAACCGGCCCTGGCTTTCACAGAGAGGTGTGTGTGTTGTGTGTGTGTGTGTGTTGTGTGTGTGTGTTGTGTGTGTGTTGTGTGTGTGTGTGTGTGTTTGTTGTGTGTGTGTGTGTGTTGTGTGTGTGTGTGATTGAGGATGTGTGAGTGAACATGAGAATAGGGAAAACAAAAGAAACAGGAGAAGATGGTGTTTAGTTTTGTGTGCAGAGTCGACAGGTGTGTGTGTGTGTGTGTGTGTGTGTGTGTGTTTGTGTGAGTGAGGGGTTCGTCCTTCGACCTTGTAATTCTGCCGCTTGTGTCTGACCTGCTGTGTGTTGGGGTGCACATGACTCCGTATTGTCTCTGTGACGACCTGCAGCCAATCAGAAGTGGTGGTCATAGTCACCTGATCTACATCCCCCTTAAAGCTGAAGAAAACTATTAGCAAGTCATAGTGTACCAGAGCACAGGGCCTACTGCTCTCTGAGGCTTACACACACACACACACACACACACACACACATGCTCGCACATACTTACACACACACACACACACACACACACACACACACACACAAACGTACACATGCCTGCACACACACTTACACATGCTCGCACATACTTACACACACACACACACACAAACACACACACACTTACACATGCTCGCACATACTTACACACACACACACACACACACACACAAACACACACAAACTTACACATGCTCACACATACTTACACACACACACACACACAAACAAACTTACACATGCCTGCACACACACTACCATGTGCATGCACACACTTACATTTACACACATACACACTCAAACACACACACGCATGCACTCAAAGGCATACATACTGATGCAGCTGTGAACAATGTTTAACTCCCGTGTAAGGTGTGTGAGAGCGAGCTGTAGTTGACTGGTGGTGTTCAACACAGATGCCACTATTACCATCATGTTTGCCTGCTTAAAGTAACACGACCGTCGGCGTGATTTTATGAGCTATTGTGAAACAAGAAAATAAATAAATAATTATGAAACGTTTAAATAATGTGAAAATAAAATAAATTAGCACATTTTTTAACACAGCTGTTTTAATAAAGTTGATTTGGTTGCCAATGAGGGCTTGCGTGTGTATTGTGAGACGCAGTACCACCGCTCTCCCAGGTGGGGGCGTGTGTCGCCACACTTGGCGTTTTCGTCGACTTCCTCCCTCAGAAAAGAGCAGTGCGACCACTAGGGGGTTGAGACCTGCTGGCTTGTGTACAAAGAGTCAAATATTTTTCCATGAGAATAAAACTAAAATGCGTTTAGTTTTGTATGGTGTGGGCTTCTGTGAATCATCAACATTCTCTAATGATTTTGTTTTGTTTTTGTTTCCTTCTGTTGGTCATGGCGACCTCACACTTTTCCCCTGTCACACACACATTTTGCCTGTTGCACAGAGAGGAGTGCATCACAGACACAGACACAGACACAGACACAGACACAGACACAGACACAGACGACTGTGTGTGTAGCTGTAGTCTCTGTCCTCCTCAGCTCAAGGTCATGCTGTGCCAAATGTAGTTAGCTGTGTGAGTGAAGTGTGTGTCTCCTTCTGAGGTCACGGTCAGGTCAAGAGGGACTAGAACTCACTCAGCCAATCACTGATGACCTCAATCGCGAGGGACCAGTCATTACTCTAGTGAGATCATTATTGATTAGCACTGTTCAGGAACACACACACACACACACACACACACACACACACTCACACTTGGGCAAATCAACATTTTGTGATTTAAAGATTCCAGCCAACTGATTTGATCCCTATTCCAGATGAGTGGTGGTGATGGAGAGGTCCAGTTTAGAGTCTAGGTGATGCTTGGTGAAGAGGTCAGAGTTCAGAGCTTAGATGAGGCTTGGTGAAGAGGTGCATTCTGGGGCCTCGCCCCTTTTAAGGAATCAAACTGTTTGTTATGTTCCCCTGTTCCGACACGGCCTGCCAACTCTGGAACACCCCTACCGGTTCCACCAGATCTAGAACACTGCTACCAGTTCCCCTCTGGAACACCATTACCAGTTCCAACAATGGAACAATGCTACCGGTTCCACCAAATCTATTCGGTTCCGGCTGAAACCTGGGCCAGGTCCGGTCTTGAAGTGTTCCACAGTCAGCTGCTGTGTGGATACGTATGGGCTGCTGTACATCCCCCTACACACACACACACACACACACACACAAACTAAATGTTGTGTGTGTGTGTGTGTGTGTGGAGCGCTGTACATGCCCCGGAGTCCTCCTGTCTGTGTTCACAGCCCGACATGATGATGGGTTTGACATCATTTCCTGTAGGCTTAATATATTAGATGAGTGGCTGTTCCATGATGCATATTTTATTTTTGATTTTCTTACTAAAATGTATAACTATTCTTGTGGCAATAAATACATTTACTTTGGAAAGTCGTTGTCTGTGCTTTCATTGTGTTCACATCTTCCCTCAAAAGGGAATACTCAAAACGGATTGTGTTTTCATCTCCATATTTGGGTCTACAGTATAAACATCTGACATTTACCACGCTCATCTAGACTGTACCTTAAAATATGTGATGTTGGATAATAATGTTGTTTTTAATCATCAGAAGAAGAGCTAAAATACGATTTGTTGGCACATCTTTCAGTCACTTTTATCCTCAAATTGACATTTCATTTTAGAACTACAACACTTATTACATTAACAGTGTTACTGTGGGCAGAATACTAGACCACGCTAGGACGTTCTGTAATGTTATGATGTTGAAAGCGTTGTAAGTTTAATGGAAATGGCAGATATTTGTGATGTTGAAAGCGTTGTAAGTTTAATGGAAATGGCAGATATTTGTGATGTTGAAAGCGTTGTAAGTTTAATGGAAATGGCCCATCAAATTTCCGTCAAACGTAAGTTCAGAAAAATAGCCGAGCTGGTTGAATTTATTAATCAGAGATGAGGTAATACTTCAGGCATGCATCAAACCAAGTATCAGCCTTCCAACAACATTTCCACATACAGTTTGAACATCATAAAAAAATGATATTGTGAAACTTAACCACTAAGCTTTCGTCTTAAAAGTTTGTGTCCATTCCAACACATTTTCCATAAATATGTAATTAAAAGTACATTGTAAATGATGATGCAACTTAATCAGTCACACTTAAATGGCAGGAACCCAAGGAACAATAATAAACACTCCAAATATTATATACAAACATTTAACGTTATACTGATGGCAAGAAAATACATTTCTCTCAGATGTCCACTCCGATACACATTTAGCGTTGAAAGTAAACATTTCTAAACTTTGTCAATGACCATAGCCATGAGAAATCTAGTTTATCCTTCGAGAGAGAAAACAAACTTAAAACATTTTAAGGGGGTTTAATTCCTATGCCTGGTTAAACAAAGACCTTATCCTGATGGTGAAACTGCCCATTGTGGTGAACATTAAATCCATTCCTGGACTGGCAACATGTGTCCAACAGCCAGTCTAGTGGGAAACCTGTCTCTGCTGAATGACTGAAGCTAAGCAGCAGTGGCCCAGGTTAGTACCTGGATGGGAGACCTCCTGGGAAAACTAGGCTGCTGCTGGAACAGGACAGGGCACCTGTATGGGACAGTCTTCTGTCCAAAATACTTCATCCCAGTGACAGGACAGGACTGATATTAAATGGAGTTTGTTACTGGTCCAATAGGGCCAAGCGCAAGGGCTTCTCTGGTGTCCTGGCTCATTCCATTGGGCCCCTAGCCAGCTCATTCACTCCATCTCTCACTGCTGTGTGAGCAGTGGTCTGATGCATTACTCAGGTGGGTTCTCTACAGGGTTCTGGTCCATTACCCAGGTGGGTTCTATACAGTGGTGGTAGGTGAGGCTTCACTATACATGCTTTATGCTGTGTTATATAAATGCAAGTCACATGCACTAACAGTGACTAATAGGAAGGTCAGAAGCATCACTGTGCGGTGTAGGCATCACCATCTTAACACTGTCCTTCCAGAGGACACCAACATCCCATGGTGTTACAGCCAAGGTGATGGTTGCCATGACACTCCACTGTCAAGCACCAGGAGGAGATGGAACCCACCAAGGAGATGAGACCCACCAACTCCCACCCAGAGCACTTCACAGGGAGGAGATGGGACCAAGGGGGCAGCGAACGTTCTGAGAGTGTAGACAGTATGGCGGCCGCCACGCTAACGAGAAGACCGTGGCTAGCTGGCCATTCCATTGAATCCTATGGGGCGTAAGCGCCACTTTGACATCAAATTACAATAGAGCTGAAGCGTTTTAAGCCTTTATATTAACATTTTCTATTGTCGGGGTACATACTACATTGTGAAATTGACATAATAATCTCGTAACGGTCTTATCGGCTGAGTAATTAACGTTTTTCCGAAGTCAATGCTAAAGTGTTAAAGGCGCATGAGTGATGACCTCTAGTGGCCAAAATGTCTTATGAATTAAAGGCTCCGTAATTTCCAAGAACCAAATTAATGGGGAAACTTACTGGCGTTAAGTGAAGAGGAAGCCAATAACTACAAAACGCAGTCCTTGCTTTTAGGAAGTGACCACTGGAAATGTTCCAGTCTACATTTAATATTTTATTACAAAGATAATTCACTTAGAGGCTGTAAAAACATTTTCAATGTATTTGCTGAGCCTGAGACTGGCACACACAAACTCTTTCGGCGCCCCATAGGCTACGCTACTGTAGCCACACTGTCATAATATTGGTATTAAAACACTTTTAGCATTGGACTGGGGGGTTAGGTAACACATAAATAGAATCATATAGTAATATAAGTGCTCATTTGACAGTAACACGCCATTTGTTAAGCATATAGCTTATTCCAGAATATAGCTTGTTCAGCTCAAGTGTCACTGATGCCAATTCACGATTACTCATGCCTATGCTACCTTTCCAGTGTAGGCTACAACTTAAACCTAAACTCTTACATTTCCCCTGGTGTAGGCTAGCACAATGTATCGGTCAACAACAAACTATTTTAAAAATGCACATTTAAGACAGACAGCTGCAAAATTAGCTTCAGTCACCCTTCGAACCAACAGCCGACCATTTTGATTGTGTTTGTTTATGCTGGGAAGTAGTCGAAGTAGACGCAGATACGTAGATTCGCAGATCTCGCCTAGTTCACTGAGGAGGTAGTTTCATTACCACAAACGGATGACGCGGCTATCTCCAGACTGCGACCCGGTTCAATGTGAGCGGACAGAAAAAAAGAGTAGCGTCCAGGCCGAGAGACATGTCGGGAGGCAGGTCAACGGCACGGGCTCAGTCCCGCCGTCTCCTGCAGCTCCGTAGAGCGGCGAGCGTCCGGTGGAACTCGGCACGGAACTGCCGGTTGAGGAGAGAGTAGATGAGCGGGTGCAGTGCCGCGGGAACGCACGTCAGCACCAGCGCGGACGTCTGCAACTCCCGGAACATCCAGTCCTGAAACAGGAAGTGGACGAGCTTTAATAGTAAGTAAGTAAGTAAGTAAGTAAGTAAGTAAGTAAGTAAGTAAGTAAGTAAATAAATAAATAAATAAATAAATAAGTAAGTAGTCTTATTTGTATAGCACCATAACCATACACAGAATGCAGCTCAAAGTGGCTAACATTTGGCGTACTTAACATGATAGGCTAATAAAGTAGGCTAAAATAAAAAGTAATACAAATTCAAACAAACAAAACAATACATAAAACATCAGATATTTAGAATTAAGAAAATATTATATTTCACAAGATAGTAGGCCTATGAGGTATACGGCAAGACAACAAGTAGCCTACCTACTGTCTGTGAAATAGGAAGAGCCTGTCAATAGCAGCAGTCGAATGCAAAATTATATGAAAAAAATAGGCTTCCAGATAAAATTGAGTTGACTAAAAGCTGTCATATGCCGGTAGCCTACATTTTGAGTCTTTTTTTTTTTTTTTAGATATTTACTGAACTCGTCTGCTTGATATAAGCTACAGAGGGTGTTGATAGCTTCGATGCATAATGGTGTCACAACACAAAAGTCTACCCTAGATATAGGCTATGAAAACTTTATCTCGGAGAAAACTGACGCATCCAGTGGCTTACATTATATACAGAACAATCGATCAATCATTGCTATTATTACAATAAAACGCCAGCTGCAGAGTCAGCCATAACGCCAAATAACTGTAATAAATGACACGATCTAAATAACGGTGTTAAGAATGTCAGGTAGACTTCTGCATGTGTGTGCGCTGACTGGTGGCCCCTCCACCCCTCCGGTCCTCTCCACACCACCCCTCCGGTCCTCTCCACACCACCCCTCCGGTCCTCACCTCGGGCCGAGCGGCTGCGCAGGAGCCCAGGATGAGGCACAGCACCAGCGGCATCCAGAACAGCAGCACCGCGATGATGATGGACCCGAACCGCTTCGCCAGCTTCCCCTCCAGGCGCTTCTGCCCGAGCTCTTTCGCCGTCGGGGTCAGGATGCACACGGCGCCCACGATCTCCGGGGACGGTCTAGCCCGCTCCTGCAGCGCCGGTGGTGGTGGTGACGGCATCATCTCTGGTAGGCCTACTGGCCCGTTCCCCTCTTCCTCCGGTGATGATGACGGTTTGCCCGCAGGCTCGCGCTCACAGGGTTTGGATAGAGTGCCGCTCGGACGTTGTTGCGCGTGCTGCGAGAAGCTCTGCCAACCGGACACCTGTCTGGACATGGAATGTTTGAGTTGGACCCCGCGGTCGAAGATCTTATTGGAGTGCTGTCGGACAACCACGAATATACGCAGATAATGCACCGCTATTAGAACGAGGCAACATCCCCAAACCGGCACCAGCACGAACACGCCGAACGGGTCCACAACGAACGGGTTGGGCATACCGTGCGGACGCACGTGAGTGCACATCATGTAGTAGAGCGCGTCTTTGCTCAGAGTGAGCGAGAGCACGGCTAGCACGAGCCCCAGGGCCCAGATGAAGAGCAGCCACACGCGCACTCTGCCTCGGCGGGTCTCCGCTCTAAACGGGAAGGCGATGGCGCGGAACCTCTCCACGCTGATGCCCACGAGACTCAGCAGCTGCACGCAGCTACACAGCGCGTACGTGAACTGCAGCAGGCAGCAGAGGCGCGCGCTCACCTCTGTACCCCGCCCGAGCGCCCAGAGCAGTGACGCGAGGAACACCGGCGTGTCCACCGAGCACTTGAGCAGGTCGCTCGCGGCTAGGTTGACCAGCAGCGCGTTGTTGGCCGTGCGCAGAGTCTTGTTCCGTAGCACCACCCAGCACACGAGCACGTTACCGGAGACGCCGAGCAGCAGCGACAGGCTGAGGAGGACGCAGTTGAACACCACGAACGGTGTGTGTTCGGTCCCGGTGCTGCACGGCGAGCTCTCGTTCGCACCTCCGTGGGTTTCCAGTGTCATCCCACCGGCACACACACACACACACACACACTCACACACACTCACATGGTGCGAGCGCAACGGACCACAGAGCTAGCGACGACTGTGAGGTCTTTCCTGTACACAGCAAAGCCCGTGGACCAGTCAGTCATCCTCGAGTGACGTCAGGGCCATTCTAAACCTGCACGACACACACACACACACACACACACACACACACACACACACACACACACACACACACACACGGGGTTCAACAACCCTCAGGTTAACCCATTGCATTGAAAGTTATGTCCGCATGCTTTGTTGTATTATAACACACACACACACACACACACACACGAGGCTCTGTGGCATCTTTACCAGGTTGCTATTGGAGACCATTAACATCACATCCTAGATCTTCAAACAAAGACATATTTTTGCCTAGTAGACTGTGATTAGCCTTCAACCCACTATTGCCTAGTAGACTGTGATTAGCCTTTAACCCACTATTGCCTAGTAGACTGTGATTAGCCTTTAACCCACTATTGCCTAGTAGACTGTGATTAGCCTTTAACCCACTATTGCCTAGTAGACTGTGATTAGCCTTCAACCCACTATTGCCTAGTAGACTGTGATTAGCCTTCAACCCACTATTGCCTAGTAGACTGTGATTAGCCTTCAACCCACTATTGCCTAGTAGACTGTGATTAGCCTTTAACCCACTATTGCCTAGTAGACTGTGATTAGCCTTTAACCCACTATTGCCTAGTAGACTGTGATTAGCCTTTAACCCACTATTGCCTAGTAACTCGTGCAGATTGCTCCTAGACCTACAGTACACAGCTGAGCTCCTAAAGCTAAATTATGCACCAGTGTGTGCCCACCCCGTCTGTTCCCCAACACTGTGGCCTGTTCATGGGTCAGATACACAGAAACTGGTGTGTGATTCAGGAGTAAGTTCAAAGTCTGAATGACATGTGGGTGTAAGAGAGTGCCACAATATACAACAGGCTTCAGATTTCTCTCATTTGGGGAGTGTGTCAATACACACTTGTGAGCACAGTGTCATCATCTACTCATTTACAGATGAAAGATGAATGAAAAATACAATTCCATTGATTTCCAACAGGACTGGAGAAATATTCAAAAAGACAGCAACCATATGGCCTTGGTGTTTGGGTGTGGGGGGGTTCAAAGGTCTGAGAACTAGGTCCATAGACGTGTTCCGCCCCTGCATGCAGGACCAGTCACCACTCACATGAACGTCACAGCAGAACCATAGTTCCCAGTCACCACTCACATGAACTTTAGACCAGAACCATATAGTACCCAGTCACCACTCACATGAACTTTACAGAACTACAGTGCCCAGTCAGGGGAACTTTAGAGGTGAAGACGTCTTTGAGCTCGTTAGTTGTGTGTGTGGTAGCTTGTGCTAATCATACAAGTAGTTCTGCAGTCCCTCATTAACGTGTGTGTGCGTGTGTTTGTGTGAGAGAGCTTGATTAATGGCTGATTGCAGGTAATGGCGGAGTTGCGTGACTCACAGTGCGACCCCTATGGAGCCTGCATGATGACGCTCGACCCCGACGACCTGAAGACGCTGGACTCCACAAAAAGACGCTGGACTCTACAAAAAGACACTGGACTCTACAAAAAGACACTGGACTCTACAAAAACACAAAAAGACACTGGACTCTACGCTGGGCACTGAAAAAGACACTTGGACTGCACAAAAAGACGCCGGGCTCTGAAAAGCCCACAACCACTTCACTACAACAGGACACGACACGTCAGGTTTGGGTTGAGAGTTGATCATTAGTTTTATTATAAAGAACTCTTTTCACAAGAGAATGTAAAACACCTTACATCTGTTTACAACCGTGTGTGTGTTTACTCAAAAGCACTGATCAGCTTAACACATGCAGACACACACACACACACACACATTAAAAAAAGAAGAACAGAAAACACAACCAAACACATGCCAACCTGCGGTGCCAGAGGAGACTGGTTCAAAAACAGCACTACTGTTGAGAGGAGAGCAGAGGAGTGGGGGATAGAGAGAGGAGAGAAGAGAAAAAAGGAGGAGAGGGGAGAGAAGGATAGAGAAATGAGAAAGGAGGAGAGAGAGGAGAGAGGAGAGGAGAACAGGATCACTGTTGTGTGTCTCTGCACACCTGCCAATCTAGACATGCTCTTTATGTGACTGAGGGCGGAGTAGGAGAAGAGAGGCAGACAGAGAGGAGAGGAGAAGGGGATAGAAGGGAGGAGGAGAGGGAAGAAGAGGATGGAGAGGAGGAAGAGAGGAGAGGCGTTGCTATGGTTTCATCATCTCCTGCATGTAGACGCTGCTCATGCGATAGGCTGCCATCCAGGCGTGGGAGGAGCTGTAGGCGTGTCTGTAGGGAGCAGGCAGCGAGCTGTAGTACTGCTCCCAGGCCCTGGAGTAGCACCTCCCCCAGTAGTCCTGCTCCTCCTCCTCCTCCTCCTCCTCCTCCTCCTCCTCTTCCTCCTCCTCCTCCTCCTTCTTCAGGGGTGTCCGCAGAGGATCGTGACGCCTGCTTCTCCCCCTTGAAGAGCCTCTCCCCCAGTAGTGCTGAGTCTGCGCCTCCTCCTCTTCCTCCTCCTCCTCCTCCTCCTCCAGCTCCACCGGGGGTGTCCGCAGGGGGTCCTGGCGCCCAGCTCTCCCCCTGGAAGAGCCTCCTCTCTGGGCTGGGGAGGTCATCGGTCTGCCCCGTGTGTGTGGAGGTGGCGGAGGGTGTGTGTATGGGTGCCTGGGGGGTGCGGTGGTGGTGGTGGTGGGTTGAGGGGATTGGTGGTGGCGTCTGGCTGCGCTGGTTTGTGATTGGCTGTGGTGTTTGGGGGCGTGTGCCGCTGCACGTACGGGCTCTGTTTTGATTGGTCCAGCTGGCCGACGCGTGACGACGTGGCCGCTCCGCGCTGCCGGAACTTTCTGCTCCGTCTCCATATCGGACTCTGAGCTGGAGGAGGAGGAAGACGAGGAGGACGAGGAGGAGGGGGCGGGGCCAGAGGGGTCAGAGGTCAAGCTCCTCCTCCTCCTCTGTGATGTCACCGCTGGTTGCTCGTTGTCGTGCAACACAAACCGCTCTTCCTGTGGCTCCGCCCCTCCGTCGTCGGCGGTGACGTCATCATCCTGGCCATTGGCCGGCCGACCCCGGAACTGGCGCACCACCTCCACGCTCCTTCCGGGTCCTTCCGTGATGAAGCGCTGGAAGTCCCGCTCGGCGTGGCGCAGGCTGATGGGCTCGGCGCAGCGCGGCTTGAACGAGGGAAGAGGCGGGATCTTGGGCAGCGCGTCCTGCTGACGCTGACGAGAGATGGGGGCGGGGCCAAGGGAGGACACACCCACTTCCGGGGACTCGGGGTGTTTGCTGATTGGTCCGTCTGAGTGCTGTTTTCTGATTGGGTCGCCTGAGTGTTGTTTTCTGATTGGGCCGTCTGAGTGCCGTTTTCTGATTGGGTCGTCTGAGTGCTGATTTCTGATTGGGCCGTCTGAGTGCTGTTTTCTGATTGGGCCGTCTGAGTGCTGTTTCCTGATTGGTCTGTCTGAGTGCTGCTCTGCGGTTGCCGTGCTGGTGATCTGCTCTGTGATTGGCTGATAGGAGGGGCTGGCCTGAGTACTGCGTTTGGGGGATTTCCTCCTGGGGAGGGACAGGCTGGACAGGTCATCTTTGTGGGGGGGCTGGACGGTGATGTCCCAATCACAACGCTCCTCCATCAGACCGGCAGGGATTGGGTCTGGGGAGAGGGTAGAGTAGTCAACAACAACAACAACAACCACAACCACAACCACAACAACAACAACAACAACAACAACAACATCATCAACAACGCCTGTTCTCTGAGGAGGCCATAGAAATGCTGTGAAGCTATGAAGTGGAGTTAAGTTAAATGTTTAACAGTGTGTGTGTGTGTGTGTGTGTGTGTGTGTGTGTGTGTGTGTAAAAACAGTTCACATGTGTATGACTTTATGTCAACGTACGGCCGTGTGTGTTACTGCAAATGTACTGTGTGTGTGTGTTTACCTGGCAATGCTGTAATGTTGAGGTTGCACTTCTGGGCAATCATCATCATCTTATTCTCCTCCTCACCATGGCAACAGTATGTGACGGCCAGTCCGTGAGTGCCTGAGACAGAGGGAGGCGTCAGAGTGAGTGTGTGTGTGTGTGTGTGTGTGTGTGTGTGTGTGTGTGTGTGTGTGTGTCCTCTAGATCAGGAGAGGGTCAGAACACTCCAGTGTGAAGCCTACAGGCTGCCTCTCTGCTGACAACCAGCCCTACCAACAGCTACACACTACCAGACACGCAGACACACACGCGTAAACACACACACACACACTACCAGACACGCATACACACACACGTACACACACACACACACACACACACAACAAGACACTCAGACACGCACACACACACCTACACACACTACCAGACACGCATACACACACGCGTACACACACACACACCCACACTACCAGACACACACGCGCGCACACACACACACACAAACTACCAGACACTCAGACACGCATGCATGCACACACACACACAAACTAGACATTCAGACACACACACACACACACACACACAAGACTCACAAAAACACACTCACTCACTCATACACACACACATTAACATCACTGAAACACTCACAGAAACCCTTATATACACACACAAATACTCATTAACACCACCAAAACACTTACAGAAACCCTCACACACACACACACACACACACACATACACACAAAGCCATGGTTATGGCAGCATTATGTAAGTGTATTGAAAAGAAATGAGAACTGAAAGGAGACTCATTAAGGAGGACAGGAGAGAGGGATAGAAAAGGAGAGAGAGAGAGAGAGAGAGAGAGAATGATGCAAGACAGAGAAAGGCAGGTGGAGGGAGAATAGAGAGGGAGGGATAGAGAGAGAGAGAAGGAGGGAAAGAGAGAGAGGAGGGGGAGGCTAGATTCTACAGGCCTGTTCAATAGGAGCCACACGAAGGTTATGCTCCTCGTCGTGACGACCGAATACAGCTCCTTTTGAGGCTGCTTGTGGTCGGCATGACAACAGAGCAAAGGTAATTCTGATTTCAGCCCCTTCATCATGAAGCAGTTCTGAAGGAGGTGAGCGAGCGCGCCACACACACACACACACACACACACACACACACACAGAGTCTCTAATTAAGTAGCTTGTTATCCTTAAACTACCTGCCCCTAACAGGCGGCTAAAAATACCACAGTGGACACGAGTCTTAAGAGGCTACTTCCACAGCCAGTGACCAATCACAGCTCACATCAGTGGTCATGTAGCCAACAGACAACATGTCATTATCGGGTTAATCATTAACACACAACCTCTTCACTTGAGCAGCCATTAACAGCCAATCACACGACAGCCTGTCACTGTCTAGGTGACTGAAAACAATGATCATGTTTTAAACATGTACACATACGCACAGCGAGACCGCAACTGGCCGCCTCACAGAAGCGTATCTGACAATCACACACGCACACACACAGTCCTGCACGGCATGATGCGCACACGCGCGCACACACACAGTCTTGCGAGGCATGATGCACACACACACACACACACACACACACACACTCTTACCGAAGCGTCCTGCTCTGCCGATGCAGTGCATATGTGTATCACACACACATACACACACACTCTTACCGAAGCATCCTGCTCTGCCGATGCAGTGCATATGTGTATCACACACACACACACTCTTACCGAAGCGTCCTGCTCTGCCGATTAGATGCAGTGCATATGTGTATCACACACACACACACACACACACACACACACACACACACACACTCTTACCGTAGCGTCCTGCTCTGCCGATGCGGTGCATGTAGGTCTCCCAGTCCTGCGGTACATCCAGGTTCACCACCAAGTTCACCTTTTCAGCATCTATCCCACGAGACGTCTACATACATACACACACACACACACACACACACACACACACAGACAGACAGACAGACAGACAGAAAAACACCTGAATAAGGTCACTTCAATTCAAGGTTAGTTAACTGGTCAAGTCATGTCCCTTTTTTGTATAGTACATTTAACACCACAGCAGTTGGTCTAAAGGGCTAGTTTAACACCACTGGAGTTGGTCTAAAGGGCTAGTTTACACTGCAGGAGTTGGTCTAAAGGGCTAGTTTACACTGCAGGAGTTGGTCTAAAGGGCTAGTTTAACACCAGTGGTTCTCAAAGTGGGGTCCGGAGACCCCTTGGGGTCCGTGACCCATAGCCAAGGGGTCCGCAAAATAATTTGCTTGAAATTATAAAGTTAACATTCTAAAAAGATGATGCTCTTTTCACCCATAAAACAAGCAAATTGTGTATATTTGGTCCTACCCACATTAACTTAGGATAGTGGACCCGGCCACAATTTCAGAGAACACGAATGGTTAACTGTTACGGTTACAAGGGGGTCCTCGGAAAATGTTATCCCCTAAAAGGGGTCCTTGGAACCAAAAACATTGAGAACCCCTGGTTTACACCACAGGAGTTGGTCTAAAAGGCCAGTTTAACACCACTGGAGTTGACCCAAGGTGCTGGGTAATAACGGAGTTAACTACAAAGCCATTTAAAGGAGACAGACGTCCTGTTCAGCCAAGCTACATAGGTGTTTATTCTGTGTGTGAGTGTGTGTGTGTGTGTGTGTGTGTGTGGGTGTGTGTAGGTGTAGGTAGTGTCTGAGTTTAGACATGGCGTCCAGCCGCTGGTCCTGTGTGTGTGTGTGTGTGTGTGTGTGTGTGTGTGTGTGTGTGTGTGTGTGTGTGTGTGTGTGTGTGTGTGTGTGCAGTGGAACAATTGTGTGTGTGTGTGTGTGTGCGTGCAGTGGAACAATTGTGTGTGTGTGTGTGTGTGTGTGTGTGCGTGCAGTGGAACAATTGTGTGTGTGTGTGTGTGTGTGTGTAGTGGAACAATTGTGTGTGTGTGTGTGTACCAGGTCTGTGGAGATGAGCACTCTGCACTGGTAGTGTCTGAGTTTGGACATTGCGTCCAGCCGCTGGTCCTGTGTGTGTGTGTGTGTGTGTGTGTGTGTGTGTGTGTGTACCAGGTCTGTGGAGATGAGCACTCTGCACTGGTAGTGCCTGAGTTTGGACATTGCATCCAGCCGCTGGTCCTGTGTGTGTGTGTGTGTGTGTGTGTGTGTGTGTGTGTGTGTGTGTGTGTGTGTGTGTGTGTGTGTATGTGTACCAGGTCTGTGGAGATGAGCACTCTGCACTGGTAGTGCCTGAGTTTGGACATTGCATCCAGCCGCTGGTCCTGTGTGTGTGTGTGTGTGTGTGTGTGTGTGTATGTGTGTGTGTGTGTGTGTGTGTGTGTGTGTACCAGGTCTGTGGAGATGAGCACTCTGCACTGGTAGTGCCTGAGTTTGGACATTACATCCAGCCGCTGGTCCTGTGTGTGTGTGTGTGTGTGTGTGTGTGTGTGTGTGTGTGTGTGTGTGTGTGTGTGTGTGTGTGTGTGTGTGTGTGTACCAGGTCTGTGGAGATGAGCACTCTGCACTGGTAGTGTCTGAGTTTGGACATTGCATCCAGCCGCTGGTCCTGTGTGAGGCTGCTGGAGATGCACACGGCAGGCAGACCCTTAGAGGACAGGATATCAGCCAGCTGCTGAGCCCTGCACAGGACACACACACACACACACACAGTCAAAATTCATTGCATATGCATACACACAACAGCTCAAATGTGTCCAAATATTCTAACAGATAAACACATAAGGGCTACACACACACACACACACACACACACACACACACACACACACACACACACACACACACACACACACACACACACACACACACACACACACACACACACACACACACACACACACACACACACACACACACACACACACACACACACACACACACACACACACACACACACACACACACACACGAGAGCAAACGAGAGCTGTGAGAGGTGACTGGTCAGTACCGGCTGTGCAGGTTGGAGAAGACGAGTGACTGGTTGAAGGGCACCTTGCTGTAGAGGTCCAGCAGCTTCTGCACCTTCTCCTCAAACACCTTATGGGGCAGCGGATGGGTGGGCACCAGCCGGTAGTACTGCTTCAGACCTGCAGGGGGCGGTAGTGAGATGAGGAGAGTGAGCGAGGGAACGAGTGGGAGGAAAGACAAGAAAGAGGGAAAGAGAAGGGTCAGAGGGAGAGAAAGAAAGAAATGGAAAGTAAATATGGAGTCAATATCTGGGAGTATTGACATTAGAATAGAATATGTCTTGAGATTTTTAGATCCATAACTAGTTCATGTGCTGATATTTCTTATCTATGTCTCATATCACGCGTCATGATGTTGGTCAGAGTCTACCTGGAGAAGGACAAGAGTGGACGCAGTGCTGGGCACTGCACACAGGCTCACGTCTACTCCTGAGGTGCATTCAGATTCGCAAACACACTACAGACCAGTGGTTCTCAAAGTGGGGTCCGTGACCCATAGCCAAGGGGTCCGCGAAACAATTAGCTTGAAATGATAAAGTTAACATTTTAAAAAGATGATACTCACCCATAAAACAAGCAAATTGTGTCTATTTGGTCCTACCCACATTAACTTGGGATGGTGGACCCAGCCACAACTTCAGAGAATATGAATGGTTAACTGTTACGGTTACAAGGGGGTCCTCGGAAAATGTTATCCCCTAAAAGGGGTCCTTTTATAGACGAACCTGCTATAGACGAACATTTGCGAACGTTTGCTAACAGTTTTCTGTTAGCTTTGAGTTTTCGGCAAACGAACAATCGCAAACAGTCTGAGCAGGTAGTTCTCCGCAAACATACAGTGGAACTGGACGAAGGCAACAACGCAATTAGCGTTAGAATAGAATGTGAACACCAAATCATTTAAATTTAACTGGTCAAAGAAAACGCAAACGTTCGCCACTGGACACGGGTAGAGAGGAAGCGGAACCAAACCGGAGTGGAACCGGAGCGGAGCCAGAACTGAACTAGAGCGGAACCTGACGTGCACTCAAATTGGCCAAACAGTGCCGAACGCTCGTGGTGAGCATGTTTTCCTTCAACGGTTAACTTAAATGTGAACGATTTGGTGCCAACGTTCCATTCTAATGGTAATTGCATTGTTGCCTTCGTCAAACTCACATCCAGTTCCACTGTATGCTCGCGGAGAACTACAGTTAAGCCCAAAATTATTAGCCCCCCTGAAATTTTGGAACATTACTCTAAAATTCTCCCTAAGTTTTTCATCTCTGATCAAATTTTAAAAATCAAACATTCGCCAGTGTTATTATGTAGAATATGGTGCATTTTGGAGTGTTAATATATTATTAGGAATGCTTAATCTCAAATTGTGTGAAAAGTGGAGTGGTCAAAATTAATAGCCCCCATGTGATTTTTTTGCTTTTAAACACACACGACCAACCTGTCACCTTTCAAGCCACACCTTTGCTGTTAGTTAATGTCCAGACAACACCTGAACACTCAACCAGCATTGATTGTTACCTAAAGACTTCAAGGAACAGGCCTACAGGCACTTGAACACCTGTCTGAGAGGGGACTGCCTTTACAGGCATACTGAGGATAAAGGAAATCTGTCTGGACCTCAGAAAGAACATCATTGAGACCTATAATATGGAGAAAGGCTATACTGTAATCTCTAGATGCTTCACAGTCTGTAGAACAGCCGTGCACTTCATCATTACAAAGTACAAAGAGTTCCAAGTTTGTGCATAACAAACCTAAGTGTGGATGAAAATGCTAAATATCTCAATCTAGAGAGAAAAATCATCAGGGATGTTAGCAAGGAACCCTGCACATCCGCCAAAATGATAGTTGCTGACCTTGAGACCTCTGGGGTTAAAGTCTTGAGGAAGACAGTAGCGAGGGATTTTTATTGTGGAGGCCTCCAAGGTCATCGGCTGAGAAAAAACCCATTACTCCAAAAGGGGTGCTCCAAAGTCAGACTGAACTTTGCCCATGCACATTTAAAAGCTAAAAATGAGTTTTGGAAAACTGTCCTTTGGTCTGATGACATTAAACTGGAGCTGTTTGGGCACATGGATGTTGCCTATGTTTGGCGATAAAAGGGAAGGCCTACAACCATAAAAATACAGTTCCCACAGTGAAGCATGGTGGTAGGAGCATCATGTTATGGGGCTGTGTTGCTGTCTCAGGCAGAGGGAGCCTTGTTTGGGTGCATGGGATCATGAAAAAGAAAGATTATGTTGACCTTTTGAGGGATAACATCAAGACGCCTGCTCTTAGTCTAGGCTTAGGTCACCACCAGGTCCTTCAGCATGATAATAACCCAAAGCATAGTGAAAAGTGGTCTAAAACGCCCTAAAGGATACCAAAATCAAGGTGCTGGAATAGCCTACACAGAGACCAGACCTCAACCCCATTGAGAATCTGTGGCACGTGCTTAAAGCAAGAGTCCATACAAGAAAACCATGCAGTTTGGACGAGCTGGAGCTAAAGAGTGCTTAAGAGATATGTGCCAACATAGTAAAAGACTATTCAAAGAAGTTGTTGTCAGTTGAAGCAAAGAAAGGCTACACTATTGCCTATTAATGGTCTGGGGGCTAATAATTTTGAACATGTCAATTTTTGCTTTTCTTGTCACAAATCAGAGCATGAGTAAACAATGATCATCAAACTTTGTGGGCATACTGTCTTTGCGCTTCTGTAATCATATAAACTAGGCACATTCTTGGAAATGGTCATTTTCATGTATAAACAAAGGATTATGTCTGAATTCATAAGGGGGGCTAATAATTTTGGGCTTAACTGTACCTCTTCAGAATATTTGCGATTGTTCGCAAACGTTCGTCGAAAACTCAAGGCTAACGGAAAACTGTTTGCAAATGTTTGCCAAATACTCAAGGCAAACAGAAAAGAGTTTGCAAATGTTTGCAAACGATGGCAAATTTGAATGCACCTCAGACGTGACTCGGGGCGGAACCAGAGGAGACGTACCGATGAGTCCCGGGTCTGTGGGGTTGAGGCGCACAAAGGTGGGCTCACGCATGTAGCGCGTCAGGTGCTGCGCTAAGGATTCTGGGTAGGTGGCAGACAGAGCGAGCATCTGTTTATTCAATGGCAACGAGGAGAAGATCCAACTGGACGAGAGAGAGAGAGAGAGAGAGAGAAGGTTAAGTACATGTTATTTTGGCTCATGTTTTTACTTCTTTGAGAACACATAATCCTTTTCATGTGATGCTTTGATAGGAAAAGAAAACAAGAGGACAGACGAGAGACAGAGAGAGAGGAGGAGGAGGAGGAGGGGAGGAACGACAAAGAGAGAGAGAAGAGAGGAGGGGAGGAACGACAAAGAGAGAGAAGAGAGGAGGGAAAAGGAAGAGGGGGGTCATTAGTGTGGGTCAGTCACTGGATGAACGCCATACGCTCATTATTCATACCCCTATTCTTCTCATCAAGACCATCTCTGACACACACGCGCACACACTCACTTGATCTGCTCCTGAAAGCTGCCCTCCTCCAGTAGTTTGTCAGCCTCGTCCAGAACAAACAGCCTGATGCTCGTTGTGGACAGAACACCAATCTCAATCAGCTGCTTAATACGACCTGCACACACACACACACACACACACACACACAGAACACCAATCTCAAACAGCTGCTTAATACGACCTGCACACACACACACACACACACACACAGACAGAACACCAATCTCAATCAGCTGCTTAATACGACCTGCACACACACACACACACACACACAGAACACCAATCGCAATCAGCTGCTTAAAGAGGAACTATGAAGGATTGGCGATTTCATCTCTGGTTTCGGTTTCGTTGTTCGTTTTCGCTCGTTTTATGCTTGCATTTTCTCTGCAGAGCTTCTCCGACAGCTTTAGCGTGTATATTTATACATGTATCGGCTATATTTAAATACATAAATTGCAAGCGTGGTTCTTCGTCTCAGACTTCCAGATGTAAACAAAGAGCGATCGTCTCCTGCAGAAAGTTGCATAGGGTCTCTTTAATACGATCTGCACACACACACACACAGAACACCAATCTCAATCAGAGGCTTAAATGCGACCTACACACGCACGCAGACAGGTAAACACACATGCATGTACACTACACACACACACACACACACACACGCAGCAAACACAAAGAATTCATTCCCGCTGATGCCGTGGCAGGTGAAGCAAAAGTGGGCAAGATCCCTGGCCCTCCAAATCAGTGTGTGTGTGTGTGTGTGTGTGTGTGTGTGTGTGTGTATATATGTGTTTTTCTGTGTCTGAAAATGTATGTGTGTGTCTGTACCGTAATTTCCCGACTATTAGCCACGGCTTATACATTGGTTTTGCAAAATTTCTTCAGCCATGAAGCCATATGGCATTAATATGGTTTTGTTTCTTTTAACTTGCATAAAACATGCAAGCTTATACACAATGCGGCTTATATGCGGGAAATTACTGTATATGTGAGTGTGTGTGTTCATTTCTGTGTCTGAGCATTTGTGTGTGTGTGTGTGTGTGTGTGTGTTCATTTCTGTGTGATAAATCTCACAGCCAAAACAGGATCATATTCATTAACTAGACTTTAATGTTTCCTTTCAGAAACAAAAATGGCTTTAATAAAACACGTATGATGACACACATACAGACAGACACACACACACACACACACACACACACACACACACAGACCTGGCGAGCCGACGGCGATGTGGCACTTCTTGAGGCGGGTCTTGTCCTGACTGACGGGTGTGCCCCCGATGAACACGTGGCACTCCAAGCCCTCGATGGCGCTGCCGATCGCCATGACGACCGAGTGGATCTGGACCGCTATCTCCCGAGTGGGAGCCAGAACCAACACCTGTGGGGCGGGGTAACGCAGTATTGATTTCTGGACCAGTGGAAATGCCTTAAGGGACGCATGTTTGCTGACGCAGTTTAAAGAGTCTCCACACTCCACATTGGCCTGAATTTCAAGTTGTGCATTTAACTAAAAGCCATAACAACCTCACATGCAAATGATGCAGATGAAGCTATTTAAAGACCATGCAAGGGGGAGGGTATTGCTGAGTATAACAGTAAACTTTTATAACAAAGTTACATCACAGATACAGTACTTCAATATGGTTATGGTTATGGTTATGGTTATTTAGCAGACGCCTTTGTCCAAAGCGACATACAAATAAATAACAATACAAATTAAATAACAGTGAACAATTACAAAAAGGGAGAATAGCAATATTATCAATAAAACAATCAATTAAGCACTAACCTAATGAGAAATAAAACAATGAAATGAGAATAGCAATCAAATAAGTCACTCAGTTAATTATATAATAACAATAACTATAGCATGGTATGGCTAAATTTAAGGACAATAGCAAAATAAATGTCAAATTCTAACAATGGACAAATCATAACAAAACAATACTATTATACAAACCATAACACATAACAAACGCTCAAAAGACTAAGTGCATATTAAACAAATATGCCTTAAGACCCCTCTTGAAAGATCCAAAACTGTTGCTGGAACGGAGAGCACTGGGCAACTCATTCCACCAACACGGAACCACTGAAGAATAGGATCTACAGTTTGACCTAGCATGAATGGTTTGTCGACATAACAGACGCTCCTCAGAAGGTCGCAATGGGCGGTTGGGAATGTACATCTTGATCAAAGAACTGAAGTAGCTAGGAGCAGATCCAGTCAGTGTCCTATAGGCCAGAGTGAGAGATTTAAATTTAATTCTGGCTACTATAGGGAGCCAGTGGAGAGTAACTAGGAGAGGGGTTACATGTGTCCTCTTTGGCCGATTGAAGACCAGTCGTGCTGCAGCATTCTGAATCAACTGTAGTGGTCTTAATACGCAAGCAGGTAGGCCAGCTAACAGGGAGTTGCAGTAGTCCAGCTTGGAGATAACCATTGCCTGTACAAGAAGCTGAGTGGAATCTTGTGTCAGATAAGGTCTGATCTTCCTAATGTTGTACAGGGTATACCGACATGACTTTGCAATTGAGGCAACATGCTCAGAGAAAGTAAGTTGGTCATCAATTATGACACCCAAGTTACGTGCCGATCTAGTTGGAGTCAATGAGGATGAATCAAGCTGGATGTTCATCTGTTGGGGAATGGCTGTTTTTGCTGGAAACACCAAGAGCTCAGTTTTTGAAAGATTAAGCTGAAGGTGCTGATCCTTCATCCAGATTGAAATATCCTTCAGGCATGCAGAGATCCGATGGGAAACACTAGAGTCCTCAGGTGGGAAGGATAGGAAAAGTTGAGTGTCGTCCGCATAGCAATGATATTCAAATCCATGAGAGCGAATAATCCCACCTAAAGAAGTGGTGTAAATAGAGAAAAGGAGGGGCCCTAATACTGATCCTTGAGGGACTCCTGTAGTGAGGTCATGAGACTTTGATATCTGTCCCTGCCAAGACACGCTGAAAGAACGCCCTTTAAGGTAAGATTTGAACCAGTCAAGAGCTTTCCCAGAAATTCCCAGTTCATATAGTGTAGAAAGGAGAATGTCATGGTTAACCGTATCAAAGGCTGCAGATAAATCTAACAGAATTAACACTGATGACTGAGCAGAGGACTTAGCTACTCTCAATGCTTCAGTCACAGATAGAAGAGCAGTTTCAGTAGAATGACCACTCTTGAAACCAGACTGCATAGGGTCTAGTAGGTTATTCTGATAGAGGAAGTCACACATTTGCTTGAAGACCACTTTCTCCAAAACCTTTGACAAGAAAGGAAGAAGGGAGACAGGTCTGTAGTTCTTCACATCAGTTGAATTAAGTGTACTTTTCTTCAGCAAAGGTGTAATTCTTGCCTGTTTAAAAGAAGAAGGAACTATTCCAGAACTGAGTGAAGTATTAAATACATGTGTGACTGCCGGTATAATAGCGGGTGCTATAGACTGCAGGAGAGTAGACGGGACAGGATCCAAAGGGCATGTTGTTGGACGGCTTCGCTGAAGCAGTTGAGAGACCGCTTCCTCATCAAGAGGAGAGAAAAAGTCCAATGATGGCGTCATGTTAACACCAGGCAGAGTCCTTCTTACAGGGTCATCAAACTGAGCACTTATCTTAGCAACTTTAATATGGGGGGTTAAGGTATTGCTGAGCATAAGAGTACACTTTCATAACAGTGTTAGATCACAGATACTACAATACGGGTATAAGAGTTCACTTTCATAACAGTATTAGATCACAGATACTACAATACGGGTATAAGGGTACACTTTCATAAGAGTGTTAGATCACAAATACTACAATACAAGCTCCAAATGACAATACATGTACTTCAGTATACTTCTGTACATGTATATCCTACATGGTGACTGTGTGTGTGTGTGTGTGTGTGTGTGTGTGTGTATGTGTAGATACAAATCCAACATAAGTCAGCACATGCATAGGCTCCTCACCTGCGGTCCACACACACACACACACACACACACACACACACACGCTCCTCAACTGCTATCCACACACACGCACACGCGCTCCTCACCTGCGGTCCTGGGTTTTCTGGGAGGAGGGAGTCCAGGGCGATGGTGGCAAACACACAGGTCTTCCCAGTGCCCGACTTGGCCTGGACAATCAGGTCTGCGGACGCGAGTAAACAAGACACACACACACACACACACTCCGTTATTAGGCGTCACGAGGCACGAGCCGCCGCCTCCTGCTGACAAATATTTGAGCGGGCGGCCGGCGTGCGTTTGTTTGCGTTTGACTTTAAGACTAAATGAGTTTCCATGGGTCAGCACTGGCCATCGCTCGTCCACTCACCGCATCGTCCACACAGCTTTGTTGAGTCAACAGATTACACAAACACCACACCGCACAGCTAATATGTACAGAGGGTGACCTGAAGATAATCGAAAACTAATAACATTAAACTAATATAAACTAACATATTAAATCATATTAAGTCACAATATATAAATGAACTGGGTTTCCCCATCAAGATAAATAAATTCATCCACACTCATGACGCATGTAAAATTGCGTAATTCCTTTTTTGCTTAAATTTGGGAATTCCCTAAGTATAACTGAGGAGTAAAGCTGTCAGCTGTTGCATGCCAATATGTTGATATTTCATTTGTACTATATTTGATCAAATATAGTGCATTTAGTTTTTAGCCAAACAATAAGCTCATTTTTAAAAATGCTATGCAAATAACAACAATCTCAATCTTTAACACAACTATTCAACCAAATAATGTGTGAGTTACATCAACTTACAATGTTTAGTTTTGATGCTATTATGATAGTTGTGGGATGAGCCAGGTTCAAAAACCTAAAAAATGTGATTTCTGCCAGATGGTTGTGTTTGAGGTGCTGTAGTCCACTGCTGATTGGTCAGATGCTATGATGTCAATATTTGTAAGATAGCTTGATCTTCCCTAATTGGCTGAGAGAAAACCACATACAACTTCAAATGGAGGCAGGGGGAGGGAATTTTCAGTGTGTGCGGAAGTGACTACATATGGTTATTTGCCCCATAAAGGGTTAAGTCATAATATATAAATGAACTGGGTTTCCCCATCAAGATAAATAAATTCATCCACACTCGTGACGCATGTAAAATTGCGTAATTCCTTTTTTGCTTAAATTTGGGAATTCCCTAAGTATAACTGAGGAGTAAAGCTGTCAGCTGTTCATGCCAATATGTTGATATTTCATTTGTATTAAAGCATCTCGAGGGCATATAGGCCTATAGACCCTTTCAATGTGTTCCTAGAGGGATTACGATTTAAATGTTCAAAACCAAGGCACATACTTTAAAATGAAAATGACTTTAGCGTAATGCTCTACAAAATGTCGGCTATTATTACTGGAGTAACGCAGTATTGATTTCTGTACTGGAGGAGATGCCTAAGGGATGTATGTTTGCTGATGCTTTTTAAAGGGTCTCCACACTCAGAATGTGCACAAACAAAAGCCATAACAACCTCACATGCAACTGATGCAGAAAAGAAGCTATATTTAAAGACCCTATGAAACAAAGTCAAGAGGTCCGTTTGGGAACACTTTGTAAAGAAAACTACACACAATGTGCTTAGCCATGTTTTTATTCATCCAGATTAGCTTCGGTGGCAAAACGACACCGTTTTCTGTGATGTGACAAACTCAGAACACTTTTTGGGTTTCCAGGGCCTTTAAATGGTTACACGAATTCAATTAATTCAAAGAGTTTTGTGGGCTGCTGATTATGTTGCTCTCATTTCCAGAGAGTAACTATCCACAAGCAGATTTTAATTTGGTTCTCAAGGTTGTATTGTTAACTTGACAAAGTGCTTTGATAAATTCCTGCCCCACCACCACCGCTCTGAATGAATATGCATATGAAAGTGCGACAGTCAGGGAACTGTTTCCATACAACTACCTACTGTCTGTTAGCGCAAATAAGCACACCTGTGCAAGGGGGAAAAACCCTGGCCAAGCATGTTGTGTGTTGTACCACACTCTAGTGGGCAAAAGTAGGCACTGCACTGTACACACCAGTTTACTTTTTGCATGAAATACAAATTACCTTAGCAGCTAAATGCCAGTCTATTTGGGCAAAAGCGTCTGATAAGAACAATAAACATACACAACTGGCGAACTTGTGTTAAAGTAATGTTAGCAGGCGATAGGCCTACTGATTCAAATGCAGAGCTATGCTAGCATACATAACACTTTATGTAGCCTACTTCGCCTTCAGTCATATAACCTACTATTTCATCTGGGAACAATTTGAGCACATAGAGGTACACACGGGCACAGACGTAGCCACAACGTTAGCTGTCCATAAACTTTGGTAGCCTGGCCTACCTAGTCCACATCGTCCGAGTGGAATGGCTTTCAGCTGAATCGGTGACGGTTTCTGAAACCCAGCGGACGACAAGCCTTGAAGCACCAGCGGTGACAGCAGCAGCGAGCTGAACTCGATGTCCTCCGACAGCAACACATCATCAGTCCGTTTACGCGACTCGACTTCATGCGCTGCCTTCTTCATGGAAGCAGCCATGTTTCAATTCAACTTCGTTCTTTCCGCGTTGATTCTTCTTCGATGGTGTTTGTAGACTTTAATTTAATCTCATTCCTGAGCTTGCACTGCCATCTACCGTTTAAGAACTCACAAACCCAACAGTAATACCATCTGCAACCTCTAGATGGCAGGATAACACAATATAGGGTATAGGGCTCTAGATATTGTTGACTCAGAGCCTTATGAGGAGAGAGAGATGTGTATTTACTGATCTATAGGTGTCTGAAATAACAAGGTGACTGGACAAAGCTGTTAGCTATCAAGTCATTTCACTATCATAGCCTAGTAGTAGGCCTACCCATGCGAAAATTGAACATGACATGTGCATACACAGGTGTTAGGCCTACCTGTGTGTGTGTGTGTGTGTGTGTGTGTGTGTGTGTGTGTGTGTGTGTGTGTGTGTGTGTGTGTGTGTGTGTGTGTGTGTGTGTGTGTGTGTGTGTGTGACTGATGATGTGCTATTGTCGGAGGACATCGAGTGTGTGTGTGTGTGTGTGTGACTGATGATGTGCTATTGTCGGAGGACATCGAGTGTGTGTGTATGTATGTGTGTGTGTGTGTGTGTGTGTGTGTGTGTCAGTGTGTGTGTGTTTTCCAGTGTCGCTGTTTTCCAGTGTTTCTCCGTATCTGTGCCAGGGCAGGGTGAGTGTTGTTGTTATTGTGCTATAGTAGGCTTACAGTAGCTATTATTTCAAACAGAGCCGGCCTCCTGCCTCCTGCCAAACGATTACAGGCCTAGCTGCTAATTATTGTTTAAGCTTCCTTTTTCCATCTGATAGCCAAGTTATTTAAACAGGCTGATTGCTTTGTGTGTGTGTGTGTGTGTGTGTGTGTGTGTGTGTGTGTGTGTGCGCACGTGAGTGATAAACTCAGGAAAATAGTTCTGCGTCTGTGAGGGCTGAGAGAGTTGCACTACTAGGTCATATTCAGCAGTGTGTGTCGCTGGCAGAGTATCTTTGCAAGTTCAGTGCAAGTGCCTTTTATTTGCCAGTGTGTGTGTGTGTGTGTGTGTGTGTGTGTGTGTGTGTGTGTGTGTGTGTGTCACCAACACCAGCTCAGTCTTGTAACAGTGCATTTCCGTCTATGATTTATTTATGCAAGCATCCCAGGCCTCCGTGCTGAATAAGAACTCTTCATTGTGTGGTTTACACGGAAGGAGAGAGAGCAAGAGAGAGAGAGAGAGAGAGAGAGAGAGCAAGAGAGAGAGAGAGAGAGGATGAGAGAATTTGTCTGCATATTTCACAGAGATGAAGAGACTTTGTGTGTGGGAGAGAGAGTGAGAGTGGGAGAACGAGTGTGTATGTGCATGTGTGTGTGTGTGTATGCGAGAGAGATAGATGGAGTGTGTGTTTGTGTGTGTGTGTGTGTGTGTGTGAAAGAGACAGAGAGAGAGAAAGAAAGAGAGAGAGAGAAAGAGAGAGGGAGAGAGAGGTCTGTCAGACTCATTTGGGTCAGCAGCAGCACATATCAGTGGAAAGCTTGAGTCACTTTTGGTCTCATTTAGTAGCCTTTCTTTGGTGTGTGTGTGTGTGTGTGTGTGTGTGTGTGTGTGTGTGTGTGTGTGTGTGTGTGTGTGGTCACTCATGTTGCCCTGTTTACCTCAGCACTGACCTCTCCACCAGCAGGACTCCCACAGAACTCTGTAGAACCCTACAGAACAGAACAGAGCAGAACAGAATGGAACAGAGAACCCAACAGAACAGAACGGAATGGAACAGAGAACCCAACAGAACAAAATACCCCTCCTGGACTCACAAGAACCCAGCAGAACGGATCGGAGAACCATAGCAGATGCGGAAAAGACTAGACCCCTGCAGAACCCAAAAGAACCCCAAGAATCCCAAAGTCACACAGAAAACAGAGCAGAACAGAGCAGAACAGCGCAGAGCAATCAGCCACATGCAGGAGACAAAATGGCGGCCGGTCACAGTGGACGTGAGCTGGACCTGAGTGACCCTCATGCTGTTGGGATGGCCAAGCCACTGCCGCCCTTCATCACAACACATCAACATCACGACCCCATCACTGACCCCATCCACTGACCCCAGCAGACCCCTGACCCCTGCTCTCACCAGTGTGTGTGTGTGTGTGTGTGTGTGTGTGACCGTAACCAGCAGGTAATCAGGATGATGTCATCAGACATAAGGAGACTTGGGTCACTGGTCCTCCACTTCTTCAGGTTCCAGACATCCACTCCACACCTCTACACACACACACACACACACACGATTATATGATAAACAAGCTCCAAATCCTCTGGGAAGAGTCGTAGAGAAGATGACAGGTCTACATGGCTCACATACTTTTACAGGTCCTTTCATGTATAACACATTAAGGATAAACAAAACATCTGTGTCTCCATATTTGTATGAGTCTGATCCATTTTATCGAGAAGAGGAAGTTTTATCATCAAAGTGTTTCGTATCCAAAGTTCCCTGATGCCACAACTGACCCCATCTCCTGACCAGCAGACTGCTCCCACCAGTGTGTGTGTGTGTGTGTGTGTGTGTGACCATAGCCAGCAGGTAATCACGATGATGTCAGCAGATATAAGGAGACACACACACACACACACACACACACACACTGCCGCTGCTGCTCTTTCTCTCTGCACACACACACATAGTCTGTCACTGCCCCTCCATCTTCCTTCATCTCTGCGCACACACACACACACACATCCATAACTCATTTATCAATATTAAAAAGATGTGTACTGGCAAAAAAAAAAGGGGGAAATACAATTATTTGGGGAGAAAAAAAAGCTGACACATAGTGTGTTAAGAGTTCCTTCAGAAAGTGCAAGTGATGTGTGTGTGTGTGGCTGTAATCTCTGTCTCCTTGGCTTATGAGGTGTAGGGGAACAGGTGTGTAATAGTGTATTATGGGGTGTAGGGGAACAGGTGTGTGTTAGGTGTAGGACGACCTGTCTGACAGGCTAAGACCTAGCTCTTAGTCAGAATCCTCTGAACGTTTAAATTCAAACCTGCACAGGAAGCTGTCCCACATCCAATCAAACCTGCCGCTAAGACTCGCTTTCATCTCGGGTTGAGCCGCGGACAATGAGCTCCCAGTGACTGTATGCAGACAATACAGACTTTTCCATTCTCATGCAAGACCCCCTGAGGTGAAGACGCATTGATCAGCTATTGGGTTTTTGTCCACGAGAGAACCGTTAGTTAAATCTTACGGTTTGAATTGTCGGAGTGCGCGGTTGCGTGACAGGAGTAAGTAGAAGTGCGGTTGTCTGAATTTAAAGTTGCTCAGAGCATCTCAGTGGTTGGCCGTAAACACCGTAGTACCAATCAGTTCCGCACGAGGCGGAGACGCTGCCGGGGGGAGAATCCACGCACGCACCACGACTGTGGGAGCGCTTCCTTGTGAGCGTGCGTACCGGAGGAGGAACGAACTGATGACTGAGGTCTCTTGCACAGCGAGAGTTGGAGAAGTCAAGAAGGCGAAGACGGAGGGAGAACACAGCACACGGAGAACACACGGAGCTCGGATCGATATCGTGGTGCTGGAATGTGGTTCCCTGGTATCCCAGAGGAAACAAAAATATCCCACGGTGTCAGTTTAGCGTATGAAAACATCATCCGGGAACTAAAAAAAAAAAAAAACAGCGGTGGAGTTTTCCTGAATGGTCTCAATATGACCGGGGTTTACCGATGCTGACGGGTGTTCATTTATAGGCAGACAGTGAGACTCACAAATCTTACATATCAGTATTTTCTGTTTACACTTCTGAAATGGATTCCCCGCACAG
>NC_085000.1:13120793-13125793 GCF_963854185.1 Sardina pilchardus | reverse complement strand
ACACACACACACACACACACACACACACACACACACACACACACACACACACACACACACACACACACACACAAACACTGGTGTTTACACACACTCAGGGATGCTCAGCTGAATGCACATGACTCCAAACACACAGCTCTGCATGCATGCATACACACACACACACACACACACACACAGCTTCAAGCACTGTAGCCGATGGGAAAGGACATGATGCTCATAAAAAAGCTTTCCTGAATGATTGTGTTTCCACAGTCATACACACACACACACACACACACACACACACACACACACAATTGGAATACATAGCTAATGCATCCACAAAAACACACATACACAAACCCACTTACCCACACACAATAACTCATACCGAAAAACTCAATACAAGTACATGCACACACACACACACACACACACACTCTCAACCTAATTCCCATGGGCCGTTGTTCAGAGTGAAATCACCCATGAAAACAATGCTTAAGTGTGCACTGGCCCAAACAAGGCCCTATTTTATATCAACACCCAGCGCTGGTAGCCCCCCCCCCACCCCCCCCCCCCCCCCCATCAGATTGGCCGGCCAGATTACGGCGAGTCGCCTTTTAGGGTCACCCAGCTCAGGCCGCTTAGTGGACTAAAGCTCTTCTGCTTGACCAAGCCCTGCTAACACACACCTGTCACAAGCATGGGGGCCTTCGCTACGCCGCACTGAGCACACACACACACACACACGTCTTTTAAAGATTAATGTCTTGATTGAGAAACTGTACTTTTTTATTATTATTATTGTTACTTTTTATCATGTCACCTTTTTAAATTATTCTTGTTTGAAAATGTTCTGTGTTGTGTGTAAATGATGAGATTGCCCCCTTTCTTCCAGTGAGTAGAGTTTTCCTATGCAAGAGGTGGTGAGGTGGTGAACGAGAGACATGTCTTTTCCTGCTGTAGAGTGATGTCAATAAAGTATAGCACGCATGACGGTGTGTGTGTGTGTGCCTTTACTCGTGGTCACATCACACAGAAACACACACACACACACATGACCACGCACGACCACCCACACACACACACACACAACCACACACACACACACACGACCACACACACACACACACACACACACACACACACACACACACACACACACACACACACGAGCCTACTTGGAGTTTGGGTGCAAGATCTATGTCCATGACTGGCTTCATTGGTTGATGTAGAAGTCATGCATGACCTGGTTTTGCTTGATATCAGTTGGGGGCAAACTGATTTATCAGAGCATGCGTTTGTCTATATAAAGCCTCCAATAGTTTCCATTTGGGAAAACACACGCCCACACACACACACACACACACGGCCACACACACACACACACACACACACACACACACACAGTCGTTGTTTCATCCGAGCGTGTCAGTCCTGGAGAGGGTGGAGCAGAGGTGGCAGGACGTTGGGTCAGGGTACACAGCAACTTCCTGTCATTCATCTAAGCACTTCCTGTCTCAAGCGCCCGAGGTAAACAGGAACCATGAAAGCTCTCAACGGCAGAAGCTCCCCTCTCCACTTCAAGGAGGTCAGTTTCAACAGTGTAGCCCTCCACTGAGGTCAGTTTAAACATCATAGTCCTCTATAAGGTCAGATTAAACACTATAATCCTCTACTAAGGTCATTGACTACTCTACAAAGGTCATTAATTCTATTGTTTAATCTGACTTTATAGAGGAGTCTATAGTCCTCTTTAAAATCAGATTAAACAATATATTCCACTATAAAGTCAGTTTAAGCACTATAATCCTCTCCAAGGTTAAACACTAAGTCCTCTATAAGGTCAGTTAAACACCACAGTCCTCTCTAAAGTCAGTTTAAACAGTTCTCACAAAGTGGCATTTAACATTATAATCTTTAAGGTCCATTTAACATTATAGTCCTCTCCAAGGTCCACATACAGTAGTCCTCTCTAAAGTTCATTTAACATTATAGTCCTCTCTAAGGTACGTTTAACATTATAGTCCTCTCTAAGGTACGTTTAACATTATAGTCCTCTCTAAGGTCCGTTTAACATTATAGTCCTCTCTGAGGTCCATTTAACATTATAGTCCTCTCTAAGGTACGTTTAACAATAGAATCTTAAAGGTCCGTTTAAACATTAGAATCTTAAAGGTCCGTTTAAACATTAGAACCTTAAAGGTTCGTTTAAGCATTAGAATCTTAAAGGTCCGTTTAAGCATTGGAAGCTTAAAGGTTCGTTTAAGCATTAGAATCTTAAAGGTCCGTTTAAACATTAGAACCTTAAAGGTCCGTTTAAACATTAGAACCTTAAAGGTCCGTTTAAGCATTAGAACCTTAAGGTCCGTTTAAGCATTAGAACCTTAAAGGTCTGTTTAAGCATTAGAACCTTAAAGGTCTGTTTAAGCATTAGAATCTTAAAGGTCAGCCCAAACCCCACAGGTCAGTCCAGGGGCTCCAAGACTCCACCTCTCCAAATGCTGTTCCCAGATGAACAGCAAAGAAACCGTTAGGGGGACGTGAACTCAGACCCGGACCAGAACCGGACGTGGCCCGGATGAGGCCCAGATCCAGACCCATCCCAGAGCTGTACAATCAGGAAGTGTTTTCCCCCAGCTTGGCCAGATAGCGATCGGATGACCTGCTTTCTGCCTTCTCTCTCTGCTGGGAGGGACACCCCACTTCCCTCACACACACACACACACGTAAGCACGCATGCACGCACACACACGTACACACTCACACACTCACACACACGTACACACTCACTCACACACACACACACACACACACACACACACACACACACACACACAGCACTCTGCCCTTTCATGATGCAGCTGTAACGAGAGTGTCTAACCACACTCTACTCCATTCAACTAGCTGAGCTGAAAATAGCAGACACACACACACAAACACACACACGGAGAAAAACAACCTAATGGCACAAGATACTACTAGCAGCACTTTCCTGCACTCCAAACCAGCTGACCCTCCCATAAAACATCCATATCCACACTCCACATATCCACTCACTCACTCACTCACACACTCACACACTCTCAGCTCATAAGGTATGAGTGGCTACTCTGCAGTCTGCTTGACCCAATCTGGAACAGCTGGAGCTGCACACAGAGGCCTGCACGTGACGTCATGGAAACACAAAGGTGACCTCTGACCTGTCACACGAGCAGGCGCTCTGTTAGAGGTTGCTGTGGAAACAGATCACTGTGGCAGAAGCATCCAGCTGTGAACTAGAGCTGAATATACCATCAGGGGAGAGGGGGAGGAAAGGGGAGGAGGAGGAGAGAGGAGGAGAGTGAGAAGAAGAGGATGTGAGGGGAGATGAGAGGGGGGACATACCATTAGTGAAGAGGGGAGTGGGAAGAGAGAGGAAGAGAGCAAGAGGACAAGAGAGAAAGAGAGGGAAAGGAAGAGGAAGTCAGAGAAGAGGAGGAAGAGATAGGAGGAGGAGGGAAGGAGGAGGAGGTCAGAGAAGAGGAGGAAGAGATAGGAGGAGGAGAGGGGGAGGAGGACAGGAGGAGGAGAAGAGGGAAAGAAAGAGGAGGTCAGAGGAGAGGAGGAAGAGACAGGAGAAGGAGGGAAGGAGGAGGAGGTCAGGGGAGAGCAGGAAGAGAGGGGAGAAGAGGAAGAGAGAGAGATAGAAGAGCAGAGGAGGAGAGGGTGAGACAGAGAGGAGGAAAGAAGATGAGAGGAGGAAGAGTAGAGGAGAGAGGGAGGAGAGGAGAGCAGAGATGCAGAATCCTAGATAAGCTGGTCAGCTCCTCCAGCAGAGGAAGAGGAGGACAGAGGAGGAGGAGAGTGACAGAGAGGAGGAGAGGAAGAGAGGAGGAGAAGAGGGGAGGAAGAGGAGGAGAGAAGAGAGGAGGAGACAAAGAGAGGAGGAGAGGAGACAGGAGAGGAGAGAGGCGATGCATGTAGAGTCCTAGATAAGTCCATCAGCTCCTCCAGCAGAGGAAGAGGAGGACAGGGGAGGAGGAGGGTGAGAGAGAGGAGGAGAGGAGGAGAGGAGGAGGAGAGTGAGAGAGAGGAGAGATGCATGTAGAGTCCTAGATAAGCTGGTCAGCTCGTCCTGCAGAGGAAGAGGAGGGTGAGAGAGGAGGAGAGAGGAGGAGAGGAAGAGAGAGGAGGAGAGGAGGAGAGGAGGAGAGGAGAGAAGAGAGGAGGAGAGGAAGAGGATGGTAGGGGAGGAGGAGAAGAAGAGAGAGGAGGAGAGGAGGAGAGAGGAGAGATGCATGTTGAGTCCTAGATAAGCTGGTCCTGCAGACTCAGCACTGGGTGGAACTGGGATTCCTGAGCTGCATGGGAATGTCCTCCCAAACGCCAAGATGGACAGAGCACAGAGAGAGAGAGAGAGAGATGAAGGAGAGATGAAGGAGAGATGAGAGGAGGGACAGAACAAGAGAGAGAAAGAGAGATAGACAGAGAACGAGAGACAGCGAGAGAGAGAGAGAGAGAGACAGACAGACAGACAGACAGACAGTGAGAGATAGAGAGAGTCTTACATACAGACAGACAGAGGCAGAGATGTGAAGAAAGAATATCAGTGTCAAATAGACCTGACCTCCCTCCACAACTCCCAAAACACACACACACACACACACACACACACACACACACACACACGACTGTCTTCATGTATTCATATTGTCAGACTTTCTCATTTGTTCAAATGTGTGTGTGTGTGTGTGTGTGTGTGTGTGTGTGTGTGTGTGTGTACTTGGGGTCATAGTAATGTTGCTGCAGTTGTATGGGAAGGAAGTAGTTTAGGTTCATGAGAAAGAGGTCATAGAAACAGCTGGTACTCCTGAAGCAAAAACACACCCACACACACACACACACACCCACCCACACACACACACACACTATTAGAGATATCCCCCCAGTGGAAAAAAAGGCTCAGCAAGACTCATCCATTTCCTCTCAGCAGCTCCCTTCAGCCTCTCCTCTCTTCTCATCTGCTTTTCTTCTCT
>NC_085000.1:13080793-13108293 GCF_963854185.1 Sardina pilchardus | reverse complement strand
CCCTCGCTCCTCGAGCCTCGATCCTCACTGATGTACATAAAGAATGATGGGGCTGCAACAATGATAGTCTATCCCTTCATCTATCTTTCTTTATGTAGATCAGTGAGGATCGAGGCCTGAAGAGCGAGGGAGGACGTATAAACTCTCATTTAGAAGCACCCCATGAGTACCACCTCAGAACAATTGGCTCTCCAAGCACCGCCATTACGACCAGCCTTAAGATACAGTAGTGTAGTAAGCCAATTTAAATACATTTCACATTGAACATACGGTTTTGGTTCTGCTTTTTTAAGAATTATAAAAACTAGTTTAAATGTAACATCTTATAATTCGATATATTTCTATATAATTTGAAGTGATTATTTAGTCTCCATGAAATAAAACATCTTGGAGACTCCCAGAGCACCACAACAGAGTCTGCGTACCACCAGTGGTGCCCGCACCCCAGTAGTGCCCGCACCCCAGTAGGAGAACCACTGCTCTATGGCCTTGTTTTGTTAGGAGCATGAAGCCATACAACTCTTCTATTAGGAGGTTTACGACTTGCGTAAACCACGCACTCGGAATACCCCCCAGCAAGCTTCAGAACGCGGGTGGATGTGGCAGGATCATATGGTCTGCTGGGCTGGAAAAGGAGGTAGGTAGGTGTGTGTGTGTGTGTGTGTGTGTGTGTGTGTGTGTGTGTGTGTGTGTGTGTGTGTGTGTGTGTGTGTGTGTGTGTGTGTGTGTGTGTGTGTGAGCAACACAATGACTGAAAACGGAATGAAAACATACTAAAATTTAATCGTTCATAAAAGCTGGAAAATTATCATCATATTCATTGCCATTGACAGGAAAACACAAGAAACAATATTAGAGTTTGTTTTAGTACAATAGATTTTTTTTTTCCCCATGACATAGAAATCTTATTTCATGTTATTTCCCTGGCCTTGAGGTGACCTCCGAAGCTTGGGCCGCCACCACATCAGTATATATTATTATAGGAGATATGATAGCCTGCAGACTTTAAATACAAAACAAAAGTCACTTAGGAGGAGAGAAACGAAAGAGAAAAATAAAAGTTAAAGAATGAGGTGGTCACATGGGTGGAGGGGGGCGGGGGGGGTACAGGAGTATTAGTGCTGGGGAGACAGGGTGGAGGGGTTTGGGGGGGGGTATTGGAGTGTTGGGGTAATTATTAATGACGGAAGGCCGTTATCTTGATTTTCAGAGTTGATTTGATTGGATGAAAAAACAGACAAGAAATCTGGAGGGGGCGGATCCCGTTCTGCCAGAGGATTCCCAGAGATCTCCAAATCACAACCATCATTCCCAAAGTCTGAGTGGCTCTCTAGCTCTCCTTCACACACTCTCACTCACTCTCTCTCTCTCTCTCTCTCACATTCTGTCTCTCTTTCTCTGGAAGCGCTGGGGAGGATGGGGGGGGGGTCGGTTCCGTGTCGGTTCCGTGCCGGTTCCTTTTGCTGTGTTTTCCAAGCAGTTCTGCACAGTTCCGTTAGTTGAAATGCGAAGGTAGATGATGATCCGGGGGTTGGAGTAAAGCGCGGAGGGTGGGGGTGATGGTGGCGGTGGGTTTTGAGCGGACCCCCCCCCCCACCCCACCCTCTACGCCCCTCCCCCGCCCCTCCTGCTTGGAGGCTGCGAGGGGAGAGGCTCCGGTTTGGCCTTTTCCGACAGTTTTCCAAGAGTTTTCCGAAAAAATGGTGAGTGAGGTTGGAATGCTGTCCACTGGAGCAACAGTTCTTCATTCAGACAGCATTCTGTGGAGAACAGAGTCACAGTAAGTTTGCTGCCACACACACACACACACCCACCCAGCACTTGGTATAAGTTACGTTGCGGGAAACAGTCACAGTGAGTGTGCTGCAACTACACACACCTAACCCAACCCAAAGTTATGTTGTGGGATACTGTCACAGTGAGTATGCCCACACACACACACACACACACAGCTGTGGGCATCACCACACTTTATGGCTCACGCCGAGGTGTTGATGACCGCATGCACGTGCAACTCGACAAACTGTATGGTAAAATGAGCATGCTGTGTGTGTGTGTGTGTGTGTGTGTGTGTGGGGACCGGGGCCAAGACGTTTAATAAGTGATTGTAACCGCAGGCCCATTGAGCAGATGGTTAGCTCTGAGATGAACTGCTAACCCACTTAAACAGCATGCCCACTTCTCCCTCTTACTAACGCCACACAGATCTGTTAGCATCGTAAAACAGCTTGCAACTACGTCGCAATAATAAACCACACACACACGCATGGCAGTTAATTTATTAAGTCAATCAAAGTCAGCAGGCAACTGCACCACTACACACACGCACTACACTCCTGTTGAAGTTTACACAGCTACACATTTATGGGTCTACAGTAGGGGTGTCACGATTCTCCAAATCCTCGATTTGATTTCATTTTTGATTTTAAAGCCACGATTCGATTCTATTTTCGATCTTTTCGCATTTAATGCATTCCCTTTGTCATTATTATTATCATTTTAATATGATTTTTTTTGCCCTTTTCCTATTCTGTTTCGGGGGGCTTTTATTTTGAAAGCCGTTTTTATTTTTGAAACCGTTCCATCCGTGAGGTTGAAGTAAAAGAAACGTTAAACATAGACATGTGAACTTAGTGAAATGAAGCAACACAGAATGATCATTTGAATGTTTGTGCACACTCTGAAGAGACCCAAGGTTAGTGTTCATGGAATGCACTTATCAATGTGCATTTTAAGCCTTAAAGTAATTTTGGACTGTAGGCTAACTAGATCATTTTTTACTTGCTAAATTGAGAAGGCTAAATTGGTGTCAAGCAAACTGACGTGAATGAACACAAAAATATTTCCAGATCTGTGATTTCAGAGACTTGAGTAACGAGAGGTTGATGTTCCTTTTTGTAACTGGCTGCAGCCTAAAATTAGAGGAGTGTGTAAGCTGCAGTATACAGGTGTGTGGTTTTGCGTCCTGGGCAGACATGCTGGACGGGACAGTGGGGGGCGAGGGGCTGCATCAGCGATTCTACATCTCAATCTCGAACTTCCAACTCAAGCGTAATTTCGATCGATTTCGATTTAAAATCAAAATCGTGACACCCTTAGTCTACAGTAAATAGTCTATGGACCATGTTGCAATCTAGAACAAACTGAAAACTAACAGTTATGAAATAACACACACATGGGGGGGGCTGCATAGGAACATTCTATATTTTTGGGGTTGCATAAGAACATTCTATATTTTTGGGGTTGCATAAGAATGTTTCCTAGTTTTGGCTCCTCAAGGCAGCCAACTGTTTTGTATGAGGACAGCATCCCGCACTCTTGGCATCCTCTCAGCCACCTTAATGCAGACACACAGAATGGTTTTCCAACGGTCCTGAAGGATTTTGTCTCACACCCATCGACTGATTTTGTTCACTCATGTTAAAGCTGGTGTTGTTAAGATGTTTTTGATCATATTCACGGAAACCGACAGTATGCTCCGACAGAACAACATAAAGCAGTCAGTTTTAGAGAAAACCCTGCGCGTGCACACACACACACCTGACTCAGAGATGCTGCTATGGGGAGGTTTAGAGCACTGTGCAACACACATACACACACACACACCTCAGAGCTGCTGCTATGGGGAGGTTTAGGGCAGTGTATAACACACATACCTGGCTCAGAGCTGCTGCTATGGGGAGGTTTAGAGCAGTGTGCAGTTGGACTTCTTTTTGGCCTTCTTCTTTTCCACCGGCGTTTTCCTGTTGATCTGTCTCACCAGGTCATAGAAGATCTGTGGGACACACACACACACACACACACACACACACACACACACACACACACACACACACACACACACACACACACACACACACACACACACACACACACACACACACACACACACACACACACACACACACACACACACACACACACACACACACACACACACACACACACACACACACACACACACACACACACACACACACACACACACACACACACACACACACACACACACACACACACACACCACTTAGGACCAGGCCATATGGCTCTTCACAATCGATAACTAGGGAGCTTGCATGTGTGTAAAAAGCCAGACATGTTTGTGAGTGTGTATGGACAGTGATGTGTAGTTACGTGTGTGTGTGTGTGTGTGGCCACAGAAGTAAGTGCGTGTGTGTGTGTGCGTGGTGAGAGTGGTAACTCGTTGACGCTGATCTTGGACATGGCGGAAGTCTCTAGAAAGGCACAGTTGTGTGTGTGTGTGTGTGTGTGTGTGTGTGTGTGTGTGTGTGTGTGTGTGTGTGTGTGTTCACCTCGTTGACGTTGATCTTGGACTTGGCGGAGGTCTCTAGGAAGGCACAGTTGTGTGTGTGTGCGTGTGCGTGTGCGTGTGTGTGTGTTAGGGATGTCACGAGAACCGATACTTGCGATACCTCTCGATTCCAAAATTAAAAAACACCGGCGATGCCCATTTTTTCGAAGCACCGTAAGCACCGACGCCAGCATAAGCATCGGTGCTGCGACTCTTCCGGAACTGATGGGGGCAATACAGTGTTTCCCACACATAGACTAATTTGAGGCGATGCGCCACAGATTCAGCACCGGCCGCCACATATGGTTTCGTTACTTTTTATTTTATTTATTTATCTATTTTTCAACGCTATTGAAAAACACGCAACATTCGTTAAGCTGAATTTCCTTTCCCTGCTCTCCCTCTCTGTCACTCACGCGTCTGTCTCTCATGCATGCACACACACACAGTCCCCTCCGTGCACACAGCGTCTGTCTCCATGAAAACCAACCAATCATTCCTGGAAGCGTGGTCGTACTGATGCACCTGACGCTGCCCGGGTGGATAGTTCTTCTTCCACATCGTTTGTAGACTATGCGTGCAACTTTACCAAACAGTAGAAGTAAACTCACTCTCCTTGGCCCGCTCTCGTGCGTGGTCAATGGACACCCGCCCACGACATGCACATTTAATCCAAATAAAACATTCACAATCGTGAACGCAATGACGCACAGAAGACGACTAGCTAAATTGCTGTTTAAAATCCGGTTAGCATCATTAGCAGGCTATGCAGCAGACATTTGATTAAAACTTGCATTCAAGTTGACTGACCATCTCAATACCAATGTTTTTCAACTCCAAGACTTAAAAGGGCCTGTCCCAAGGAGAAAAAGTAGCTTACCTTGAAACTTAAACACATGTGGGGATACTGAACAGTCCAACCAGTAGAGTAGCCTATGATAAGATTAGCCTGCTACTTTGTTTACAATATTTTGAGGCTTCAACCAGACGGCTGAATTTAAGAGGTGGAGTTGTAATATGAATAGTTGGCTATAATCTGCATAAAGTTTGCTGTTATGAAGATCAGAAATTTCAGTATATAGAATGTATGAATAGTTACAGAATGTGTGTGTTTCAAATAAAGACTTTGCATCTTGTAAAAAAAATCATTCACATTATATGAAAGCAAAGCGATAAAAAGGCGATGCAAGTTGTTGGTTTTTATACAGTAGGCTACAATCCATTAGAAAAGTGATTGAATTAATTATGTGTAAGCCTATGTGATATGCTTGCAATTGGATACTGTATTCTGTTATGCACTGTAGAAATTATATTTCAGTATTCTGCAAATATTTAAAGAAATTCATTAAGTACATGGGATTTTAGAAAATCCTTTTTTTATACGATAGTATCGAATTTGGCATCGAGAATCGTGTAATTTTGCTGGTATTGGCACCGACTACTGATTTTTTGGTATCGTGACACCCCTAGTGTGTGTTCACCTCGTTGACGTTGATCTTGGACTTGGCAGAGGTCTCTAGGAAGGCACAGTTGTGTGTGTGTGCGTGTGCGTGTGCGTGTGCGTGTGTGTGTGTGTGTGCTCACCTCGTTGACGTTGATCTTGGACTTGGCGGAGGTCTCTAGGAAGGCACAGTTGTGTGTGTGTGTGTGTGTGTGTGTGTGTGTGTGTGTGTGTGTGTGTGTGTGTGTGCTCACCTCGTTGACGTTGATCTTGGACTTGGCGGAGGTCTCTAGGAAGGCACAGTTGTTCCACTGGCGCGCCAGGCTCTGGCCCTGTTCCTTCCCCACCACACGCTCGTCCTCCAGATCACACTTATTGCCCACAAGGATCATTGGCACCTGTGTGTGTGTGTGTGTGTGTGTGTGTGTGTGTGTGTGTGTGTGTGTGTGTGTGTGTGTGTGTGAGAGAGAGAGGCAGAGGCACAAGGTGAGTAAACCATTTCCCTACCAGTGAGGGGATGCACAGTGTAATCCCCCCAAACTAATACACACGTCAGCTTTACACACTTCACAAAAGCTTGGCACTGAGATGAATGGCAGAGTATCATTTATAAAGGAGCCAGAGTGAGTGAGTGAGTGAGTGAGTGAGTGAGTGAGTGAGTACACGTGTAGACGGACACACTCACGTCCTCGGTGTCCTTGACTCGTAGGATCTGCTCGCGGAGGTCCTGGAGGTCGTTGAAGGTCGACTGTGCTGTGATGGAGTAGACCAGAGCGAAGCCCTGACCGTTCTTCATATAGAGGTCCCGCATAGCCGTGAACTGCTCCTAAACACACACACACACACACAGTGTCAGAGGCACCGCACAGCTGCCATCTGCGCGAGCGCGCGCGCACCCACACACCAGCGGTAATATTTGAATGAATCTGGCAGAAAGGGGAGCAGAGCTCTATGCTTTCCAGGGCAAGTAGGTCTCTGTGTGTGTGTGTGTGTGTGGTGTGTGTATTCTAAATATGGAGCCCTTGTCACCCCAAGTCACAGGGTTGAAGTTCATGTGTGCGCGTGTCTATGTACTGGGTCTTGCGGCAGGGTAGATTACGAAAGTGAGCGTGTGTGTGCGCGAGTGTGTGTGTGTGTGTTCTGTGAAAACAAGAGCGGGTGTCTTGTGAGATGCACAGAGCCCTTGGGTTTGATGTGGCTCTCGAGCGGATTCCAAAAGTAGAACACAGTTCTCATCTTCAGGGCGGTGTGTGTGTGTGTGTGTGTGTGTGTGACAAACCCACAGGGTTTGAAACTGCCTTTATCCGGTCCACTTCCTGTAAGGATGTGGCCTTTTTCTTCCCTCTAGAGGGTGCTATTCTGAATCACATTTCACCCATAAAGGACCAACCTGCTAAACCCCCCCCCCCCCTCTCCACACCCCATATATGACCTTAATAGACCTTAGTTTTAGAGGTCAGCGGAACTCTTGGTGGCAGACTGGGGGAGGAGAGGAGGAAGACTACTAGACAGAATCTACCACAACCTTTCTGACACACACACACACACTGGCTGAGTGGGGGGTAACATGTGAGTGTAGACAAGTACTTACTGTTCCTGCTGTGTCTAGAATCTCAAGCATACATTGCTGGCCATCTACTTCAACTTGCTGCAGAGAGAGAGAGAGAGAGAGAGAGAGAAAATTCATGAGTGACCAATCCCCAAAGTATCATGAAGTGTCCCCCCAGGAGTTGTCAAGTGTGATGAAGAAGCAGTGTATGCTGAAGCCCTGTGTGTGTGTGTGTGTGTTTCCTTCATCAGGTGAGTTCACACTGGTTTACCGACCCTCACACACAGGTTAACCCCAACCCTCCAGAAAATACACACACACACAGGTTAACCCCAACCCTCCAGAAAATACACACACACACAGGTTAACCCCAACCCTCCAGAAAATACACACACACACACACACACACACACACACACACACACACACACACACACACACACACACACACACACACACACACACACACACACACACACACACACACACACACACACACACACACACACACACACAGGAACAAATTTCAAACACATCGACTGTTCACATATGAAGTTCACACGCTGGCGTTCTTGATCATGTCTTTTCTTGAATATAATATAAAGTGGCTTCTGCATTATCCCTGACATTTAACTGCTTTAAGTTTCATACCACACAGGCACATTAAAAAAACAGTCATCAACAATGCCCCTCGCTAAGTGTGTGTGTGTGTGTGTGTCTCACCTTCCGGTAGGAGTCTTCTATTGTGGGGTCATACTTCTCCACGAAAATACCCTGAACAAACTGGACTGTCTGCACACACAACATAACAGGACACACACATTAATATGAAACACACATACCAATACATGCAATAATAATAATAATAATAATAATAATAAATGCAACACACATATACATCTCACACACATACACACATTATGTTCCCCAAGGACTTACACACACACACACACACACACCCTTCCCCATCACACACACACACACACACTGACCAGTGCAGACTTGCCCACTCCTCCTGAGCCGAGCACCACTAGCTTGTATTCACGCATGGTGGGGTGACTTCAGTGGACAGCAATGCAACCTGCAGGGGATAGACACACACAATTCATCAACACACACAGGTCAGTGATGCAAACTGCAGGGGGGGGGGGGGGGGGGGGGGATTGCACGCATCAACACAGGGAAAGGTCAGACATTGGTAACAAGTGGACAAACTGTTTACGAGAGAGAGAGAGAGAGAGAGAGAGAGAGAGAGAGAGAGAGAGAGAGAGAGAGAGAGAGAGAGAGAGAGAGAGAGAGAGAGAGAGAGAGAGAGATTTACAGATGAAGGTAAATCATGTGATCTTTTGACCTTTAGAGAATATGAAACTCTGAAAATGCCACCTACTCATACGAAGCTACTAAACAGACACACACACCCTTATCATATCAACTCATACTGAAACTCCAAAGTGTGAATGTGTGTGTGCACGGAGCATGCGCCAGTGAAACAAACATGTGTGTGTGTATTTTTGTGTTTGATTGCACAATGAGACCCTGCCACCTCAGAAATAGCATATTCAGCCATGAGTGTACCCTCATGCATGCTAGAGCACGCACACACACACACACACACACACACACACACACGCCAGAGAGAAAGCAATCTCAGCCATATAAGGAGGTGGGCTTTGAACATGAAGGAATGAACACACACATAAACAAACCCCTCATCAAGCTCTCTCTCCCTCTCAGCTTCTTTCCACTGTGACCAAGACGAGGAGACTTCATGATAAGTAGTAAACAGAACTGCACGCACACACACACACCAGTTTAACTGGGAGTGGTTGATCATCAAATCCATAGTCATAGACACATCCATCTGTGTCATCTTTACAGCTCACAGCAACATCTCTGTGAGTGTGTGTGTGTGTGTGTGTGTGTGTGTGTGTGTATGAAATACTATGGCGGTGAAGAGCCACATCACTTTTCAGACCAAACAAAGACCAGAGGAGCGGGGCTCTTTAACAGGCCTGTGTGTGTGTGTGTGTGTGTGTGTGTGTGTGTGTGTGTGTGTGGTCAGTATGAGGACCTCGGCACTGTGCCGTCTTGGCCTGGCAGCTTTATGAGGGTGACAGAATTCCAGTGTGTCCACTCTGTTGCCAGCGTTGCTTGTTTACAGGTGGATCATTGACTGTGTGTGTGTGTGTGTGTGTGTGTATGCGTGTGTGTGTGTGTGTGTGTGTGTGTGTTGTTCACAAGTCAACACGTGCAATTGTCCCTACCTCTTGATCCCCCTTCACAGGGGTAAGCAGTACAGCATCTTCACAGCCTAAGGAGCCTGTCTGTGTCTGTGTGTGTGTGTGTGTGTGTGTGTGTGTCTAAAGCCGCTGGGCCGGGCTGGGCCAGACCAGGCATGGGGTTAAGAGGAGGCTGCTGGGACCAGTGTTTGGCCTGTGCAAAAAAGCCAATGTTGTGTGTGTGTGTGTGTGTGTGTGTGTGTGTGTGTGTGTGTGTGTGTGTGTTTTCCTTATCACAGCAACATACTTCCTGTGGTGCCTGCTGATATTCCAGTGTTGCACACAACATGACTGAACAACTTCCTGAGCTTGACACAGCAACTGAGCGCGTGTGCGTGCGTGCGTGTGTGTGTGTGTCATTCATTTTCCACTGACCAAACTCTTGTGTCATGTTGATCATCTGGGTTGGGAGGCGAGAGACAACAGCGACTGAGAAGTGAGTGAACCCATTTAACTTAAACAGTGGCCACGTTCTACAGCCGAGCCTTCCACCTCGAGCACGACACATCCTACAGCCCAGACATCCAAGGGAAGGGTCCGTTTCTGTTTTCTCCACGCCATTCTTTTATCAGACTTGGAGGGCCATTATGCCTGTGACAACTACTTCTGGTCTTGTGGGTGAAAATCGTGTCCGTTTTGTCTTATGTGTGTATGTGATTGTGTGTTTTTTAAGGCTGCTGAAACAACAGAATTTCCCTTTGGGATGATTAAAGTACATCTATCTATCTATCTATCTAGCCATCCACAACGAGCACAACACATCCTACAGCCCAGCACGGCACGTCTGAATCCTGATCAATGACTAAAACTGAGCCCATGAGCAGTCAGCGTTGGGGAGAACCCAGGCATCATGCATTCACATTAAAGGAGCATTTCACCCGTTTACATTAAGCTTTTTATTGCTCGAAACCCAGTCATATTTTCGAATGGTCGTGCATCATTCCCTCATTTTCCCCTGAGATGGGAGAAAAAAGCCGAAAATGTATTTTTGGGTCATGTGGATAAAATCCAACAACTCCCAGAATTCCCTGCCTTTCACTGCCTTACCAGCACCCACCAGGAAGTAGACAAGTACACAGAAGGACTCATTAATGTAACATTTTGGCATTAATAACGATTCTAAAATTAAAACGATCATTGTTTTATGTTGTAGCCTACTCAATCTTGTGGCCATATATCAATGTTGCTGGTCTTCAAAAGGAATTAGCAAAAAAATCGCGAAAAAAAACAAAACGTTAATTAACATATTTTCATGTCAAATGTCCCGCAGCATATGCTAGAATACCCGACCTTTAACAAGTATTAGTATCGCTAATACTATGTGTGCAATTACTTGTGAATAACATTAGGATAACTGACCTTGTGAGAGCTAGTCCATTCTAGTTTGAGCTAGCCGGAGCTAGCCCAGGCAAAGGCTAATCGACAGCCAATTATCCTAATCGACGTCCAGGCTTGCTGCAGGCCTTGATGGAGGCCTTGCTGTTCTGTGCTGTATTACAGCTCGTACAGGTCATCTCGTGCATCAAATTCACATACCAGATCTTCAGAATTCCCATTTGCCATATCAGTTTCAATATCAGCATTCAATGAATTAGTATTTAATATTAAATCGTAGTTACTTATCAGCTTTCTCCACAGACCGGGAGCCTATAGCTTCCAAAAAAGATGGCGGCTATATATTTTAGTTTCTGCAAGTGAAGTCCCACCGCTAGCGCCCCCTCTTGGAAAAATGAGGAAAGTGTTTGTAGTTTCATCTACTCGACAAAGATATAGGACTTCCTGCTTTCAATGATGTAAAATGACGATTTTTACATCATTGAAAGCTAGGGGTGTCACGATTCTCCAAATCCTCGATTCGATTTAATTTTCGATTTTAAAGCCACGATTCGATTCGATTTTCAATCTTTTTTTATTAATGCATTCCTTGTGTCATTATTATTATTATTATTATATTCATTTTTATTTTTTGCCCTCTTCCTATTCTGTTTCAGGGGGCTTTTATTTTGAAAGCAATTTTTATTTTGAAACCGTTCCATCCGTGAGGTTGTAAACAAAAAAAAAAAAAACGTCAAACATAGTAAACATAGTGAAATGAAGCAACACAGAATGATACTTTGAATGTTTGTGCACACTCTGAAGACACACTGAAGAGACCCAAGGTTAGTGTTAATGGAATAAGTACTTATCAATGTGCATTTTAAGCCTTAAAGTCATTTTGAACTGTAGGCTAGCTAAATCGTTTTTTTACTTGCTAAGTTGAGAAGGCTAAATTGGTGTTAGGCTAACTGACGTGAATGAACGCAAAAATGCTTCCACACCCGTGATTTCAGAGTAACAAGAGGTTGATGTGCATTTTTTAACTGGCTGCAGCCTAAAATTAGAGGAGTGTTGATGCTGCACGTGTGTGGTTTTGCGTTTTGGGCATACATGCTGGACGTCACGTTGGGGGTGTGGCTGCATCGTCGATTCTACTTTTCAGTTCGAAGTTCGAGATTGAGATGTAATTTCGATCGATTTCGATTTAAAATCGAGATCGTGACACCCTTATTGAAAGCAGGAAGTCCAACAATGAAAACCGTATTTCTCCCGTCTCAAGGCAAACTGAGGAAATGTTGCACGGCCATTCAAAAACATGACTGGTTTTCTAAAGATACAAAGCTTAATGCTAATCGGTGAAGTGTCCCTTTAAAAATGGCACACATCTCACATGAAACAGGCGGGTAAAAATAAACGTGTGTGTGTGTGTGTGTCTTTTCTAAAGAGCACAGGAAAGAGGAAACGAGACAGGGAGAGCATGACTGACACATCATGAGATTATGAATTTCATCAGCCATCTCACACACAAACAGACAGACACACACACACACACACACCATAGGCTAATGGTTTGACTAAGAAGTCATCTTCCAACATGACCTATGCTATGAGTGCTAATCAAAACACCATCTTTAAAAATCAGCATTTGAAAATAGCCTAAATGAGCACACACACACACATAACCACTACATAGCTTTAATAAAGAGCAGAAATGTCAGCTTCTTAGAAGGTCCTAATATGAGTAACACACACACACCTAATGAAACGACTATAAACAAAACTTATTGACTTAACTATATCTTTTGAAAACATTCAGCTTGGACACCGGTCATCTGTGGCAATAGAGACGGTGAAATGTGGCCACACACACACACACATGAGTAGAAGTGAAAGTGGTTTGCAGCCACATAATGATCTTTCTTTAGAGAAGGTGCTATCCACTCACACACTCAAACACACACACTCACAGCATAACACCTAAAGCCATCCTTACACCAGAAGACTTTGACAAGATTTTGGAACGATTCTTAAAAGACTGTAGTCTTTTGAGTAAAGTTTGAATGGGGAGCATTAGTTCTTTCAAAAATCTTTCAAACGATCTTTCCAAATCTTGTCAAAGCCTTCTGATGCACAGTAGGAGTAGCACTAGACGCCCATACAGGCTCCACACACACACACACACACACACACACACACACACACACACACACCAGACCAACCGATAGACACCCAGAAGGCTTAACATACCACTATCAGTTTCAACATTACCACTCAGTATAACAGTGCCACCACACACACACACACTCTTACATACAGCTGACTGACTGAAAGTGGCTTGTAATCGAGCATATACGTGTGTGTGAATGTGTGTGGTCAGCAACTAGATGGTAAAGAGGCTAGTGCCTGCACTAATGACCAGGGCACACCACAGCAAGACTTCATGAGTCGCCGGGCACCGGCCTACCCCCTGGCCCTGCATTTGCCCCGTCCACCGGCCTACCCCCTGGCCCTGCATTTGCCCCGTCCACAGGCCTACCCCCTGGCCCTGCATTTGCCCCGTCCACCGGCCTACCCCCTGGCCCTGCATTTGCCCCGTCCACCGGCCTACCCCCTGGCCCTGCATTTGCCCCGTCCACCGAAACCTGCTGACCACTGCGTCTCTGACCAGCTGTCCAGAGGTGACAGGGTCTGACACACTGACACACACACACACACACACACACACACACACACACACACAGAGACAGACACGTCGGCGTCTCAGGCAGGATCCGTGTCCGTCTTGCATGGATTGTAGAAATACATTGGCCTGAAACAGCCAGGACACACGCAGCCACCCACCCACCCATTCAATCTCTCACACACACACACACACACACACACACACACTTCATTTGCCTGTCAAACACAGGCCCTTGTGTGTTGAGCTGCACAAGAGACAGTAGAGCCCCACAGTCCTTCAGCACTGTTGCCCCAGCGACGCTGGAACTGGAACCAGCAGAGGATGGGCATTCTGAGGATGGAACTGTGGACTGGGTTGCCAAGAGACCCATGACAACACAAACATGCCTGGCCACTGGACTTTACACTGTGGGCTCAGACACACAAACGCCAAGAAAGAGCATATTCTGCACACCGACCGTTAAGTCACGAAAATACTGGAAAATAAATACACTAAGAGCTCGTACCTGAACCTCAGATTTGTCGGTAGCAAGTTGCCGACCAAAACTATGAAACGTCAGACACATGAAACATTTCAATCTTTCAACAAAAACTGGTCTCCACATCACACAAATAAACAAACACACACACACAGCACTCTCTCCTCTTTTTGCACTGCAAACATCGAGTTGAACAACTGGTGACCATCTAATGGCAGATAAAATGCCGTCAAGTTGGGGGAAAGCCAGTCCTGTTCTTGGCATAAGCGACTGCTCTTCAGTCAGCCCCCAGTCCAGGGCCGACAGCACTAGTCCACCACTCTTGCTTCTCACTTCTAAGAAAGCTACCTGTGACTTTCAAACCAAACACCTGAAAGCTGCTGGATTGGCAATAACGCTATTGTATTTCCTCAAGACATTACAGGACAAAGTACATTATGAAGCCCATTCTGTGCTCATAAAATCTGCAGTCTTCATCTCACAGCTACAATAAAAATAATCTTTACTGATGCGTCTCCAGGCCCGCTAAGCTTACACCTTGTAACCTGTCTCCCAACACCTGACGGGTTCACACCAAAGCGGAGTGACGGTAACCGGACAGGGACGTGAGGGCGACGTGACCCGGCTGCCGATGCTGAAATGCAAGCTCACGCGCTTGAGTGTCGGAGGGGGTAAAAAGTGACGGCAGGAATGCCGCTGCACTTTTTCCGGGGCTCCGCTCGGTCACTCGGGATACACACACAGCACCGGCAGTGGCCGTCAGGTGTGCCAAATAGGACACGCTGAGCCACGTAACGAGTACACAGCCACACCTAGAAAACATAAGCGGCGTCACGGGACTCGGGGTGCTTCGATCACCCGGTAAAAACAAGAGCAGCACCTGCCCATTCGAGACACACACACACACACTGCACCATGTGCCTATTTCGCTCCACTCGTCAATCACCCCAAATACTCAGACATCACACTCTTATCAATTACGGACAGAAACTCTTCATGGGGCGGGTGCTGTACAACCTGCCCACACCAATGTGTTAACTTGTGTTAGCTGAAGCCAGCACACACATACACAAACCAGGTTGACTGGAGTAACATCAACTGGACAATACATCATACAATATTAAACTAGTTCATGCAAAATACCGTGTCCGATATAATACTAGTCTTGGTACATGCAATCAATTCAAAGCAAAAAGAAACGTCATGGGGACGGCGAGAATTAATTCCACTGCATTAAGTTGGCTAACGTTAGCCAAGTTAGCTAGTTAAGTTCATATGGGAGATTCTGCAACTGTTTTATGATCTACAAAATAAAAACGCCCTTAACGAAATGTCCTTGCTTTGTTTAACAAACCGATTAATTCGCCAAAATCACTACCTGACTTCAGAGGGTTAGCACAGAAGACATGCTGGATTTGTTAGTGTACTTCGCTAATTAGCCAAGTTACTCTGGTAGCAGCAGACAAGTGTAACTGGCGTTTAACTTGTGAGCAACAATAAACACATGTAATGTCAAACTACAGCTCATTCTACGTATCATTATAGGCAAGGACGACACATCACCAACAACTGGATCATTCGAATGACACACATATTTAGAGGTGAATAAAACCTTTGCTGGTTTTACTGGAGACATCAGTTAAAACTAGCCTGTTACGTTAGCTAACGAAGTGGAAGAAGCCAATCAATGGATTTTACATGAGTTATAACGTTTCATCCAATCAATGGCGTGCAATCCTGTTACAGCATAGTTAACAAAGAACATTTAATGAACATCCAAAATGTGATCAAAAACCAATATTGAGGGATGGACAGTCTCAACAACTCTCCACAAGTTGCTAAGTTGGCTAATTAGCGCCAGAGTCGGGGCTCCAGCCCAACCCCGGCTGAGCAGCAGCTCACTTGCTAACAGCGGCTAGCTGACTGCTATCAAGAGTCTACAGACGGACACAGCCAAGTTAAAGGTAAAACATATCAGAGATACAAACAACTATTTTTTAATCATGTTTGTTGTTTGTGTCCTGCTCAGACTGAGAAAATGAACATAAAGATACAAAGGCATTCGATATCTCGCCGCCATGTTCACTGTTCTAGCTAGTTGCTTATTCGGGCTCAACTCTAGCCTAGCATATTAGCCTAGCATATTAGCTTAGCAGCTAGCACGCTAACAGGCAACCTCCCTTCCGCCCGGCCTGGACTTCAGAAGTAGCTCCACTCAGTTCAGAATCTGTATCAGTCTGAACCAGTATTTGGTGTCTTAAACAAATTCGCTATCCCAAAGCAAAGGGATATTTTAATGCTTCGTGTTCGGAGTCTGTGGAACTTAACATTGGGCACAGTATATGTATTTTGAAAACCGAAAATCAAAGGGTAAAGTTAACTGTTACTTACCGTATCTTGCTCTCCCCGCCGTTCCACCAACAGATCCGCTCCTGGCTCGGCGTTGCACACGTCACACGTCATTCCCCAGTCTCCCACTCGGCGTCCTTAAATGGGCAACGTTGGACATGTGCTGAAACGCAGCGTTCATCCAGCGCAGTCTGCTGCCGCCGGAGCAGCACAAGGACAAAGCCTGTGTTGAGCTCGGCCAGGCACATCGGCATCAGGCGCCCCCACGTAGGCTAGGAGTTCATCGGGAGGAAATAAATAAACAATTTCCAGCATCAATAGGGACAATAACCAATATCCTTCCCCTTTGTAACATGATATTCCTGAAAAAAAGAATAGCATAGCATTAGTGGCCTATGCTCTATAATTACTAGGTTAGGGATGTAGTGATACAATAAGTGGCCTAAACTATGAATTATGTGGACTTGAGCCATAAGGTATCGGATTTTTCATTCAAAACCCACCTTTACACCCTTGCCTTCCCTCCCCCCTCCCCCTTAATTTGATGTTTTTTGTGTTTTATGTGTACTTTTATTTAGTATTGTTATTTATTTATTTAATTTGTTTATTATTGTTATTATTATCATTATTATTATTATTATTATTATCTTATTTTATTGTATTTCATTGTATCTTATTTAATTTTATTTCTTTACCTTTTATTACACTATGTACAGCACTTTGGTCAGTGTGAACTGTTGTGAACATGCTTTATAAATAAATATGACTTACTTACTTATGGCGATGGAGGTTATAGTTCAATGATTATAACAATACTAATGGTGTTAAATGGGGGTTGGTGAGCGTACATATTAGTGTGAGACAGTAGATAGCGTGTTTTTTTATGTTAAAAGTTGCAATTGGTGAATAAACTCTTTTGAGATGTGGATAAATTCTAACAAGAGTTGGATAGATGCTATTTCTGACATTTCAGAGGCGGATGAACTGTTCTTGCGATAGCCTCCACTACACCCCTAAGGGTAATCCCATTTGAACTGAGAACAATTGAATTACAAATATTATTGTTGCTATTCTCTTTAGTCGACTGCTAAATTTAATTATTGTATTGTTTTGTTTGTATGTCGCTTTGGACAAAGGAGTCTGCTAAGTAACATAGGCCTAACCGTAAATACAGTATGCTACAGATTTGCAAAGTAGAGGCCAGTGGCCCAGTTCACATAGTCAAATGTAGATTGACTGCCTTTAGGTTTACAGTAAGAAACAGCTGTGTGAAGTGGCTTTGACTAATGTGTGATGCACCCATTGACCACTGGGGGTCCTGAGTCCTGCAGCCAGCCATGCTCCTGATTGGCCCCTCGCTGCACAAAGGGTTAAGAAAGGGGACTCCCTTACCACTGAGCTGAATACACACAGTCTGTGCTGCGCATGTTTTATGGTGTGTTTGTTTGTCTGTCTGTGTCTAATATTTATTGTCAGACAGTTTGTGCTTTTGTGCCTTTGCGTGTTTGTGTGTCTGTGTGTGTGCATGTTTGCGTGTGTGTGTGTGTGTGGTTGTGTATGTCTATGCGCTATTGTGTGTCTGTGTATGTGTGTGTGTGTGTGTGTGTGTGTGTGTGTGTGTGTGTGTGTGTGTATCAGTGTCAGAGGGGCTGCAGTGGAGGGTGTGAGTCTTGAGTTTCCTTGAGGGGGACTCCCATGGAGAGGCCGGCCAGCGACTCATTGTTCCACCACACCAGAGGAAACAGATGCAGGAGGACACGCCATACGTCTGAAGCTCTCTCTCTCTCTCTCTCTCTCACACAGATACAGGAGGAGTACACGGCATGCGTCTGAAGCTCTCCCTCTCTCTCTCTCTCTCTCTTTCTCTCTTTCTCTCTCTCTCTCTCACACACACACACACGCACACACACACACACACAGAGATGCAGGAGGAGTACACGGCATAAGTCTGAAGCTCTCTCTCTCTCTCTCTCTCTCTCTCTCACACACACACACACACACACACACACACACACACACACACAGATGCAGGAGGAGTACACGCCATACGTCTGAAGCTCTCTCTCTCTCTCTCTCTCTCTCAAACACACACACACAGATACAGGAGGAGTAGGCCTACACACCATACGTCTGAAGCTCTCTCTCTCTCTCTCTCTCTCACACACACACACACACACACACACACACACACACACACAGATGCAGGAGGAGTACACGCATAAGTCTGAAGCTCTCTCTCTCTCTCACACACACACACACACACACACACACACACACACACACACACAGATGCAGGAGGAGTATGGCATACGTCTGAAGCTCTCTCTGTCTCTCTCTCACACACACACACACACACACACACGCACACACACACACAGAGATGCAGGAGGAGTACACCGCATACGCCTGAAGCTCTCTCTCTCTCTCTCACACACACACACAGACACACACACACATAGATGCAAGAGGAAGATATTGCATACATCTAAAACTCTGTCTCTCTTGTACACAAACACAAACACACACATACACGCACACACACACACATACATACAGTACACACACAGACATGCACACACAGACACACACACACACACACATTTGCATTTTTGCATTTGGCCTGTTGTATGTTTGCACATTTCCTGTTGTCTGTCCCCATGCCATGTTCCCATGTGCAATCTATATTTGCGTGGTTGGCTTACCAAACCATGTGTGTGTGTGTATGTGTGTGTGTGTGTGTTTGCTTACCAAACGGTGGAAACAGTTGTTTGCCATCCGCTGCACGGGAGATTCTAGAGCTTACTTACCACAGAGGGGCCGCTACAGCATAGCTTGTGTGTGTGTGTGTGTGTGTGTGTGTGTCACACACAGAGAGGCCGCTACAGCATGTCTTGCTACTGGCAGGCGGGCATGTGTAGTCCTAACAGCAGTGGAACACGACCTCTGTGGTGTGAGGGTGCTGAATGTGGTCATGCTCCATTACTGTGTGTGTGTGTGTGTGTGTGTGTGTGTGTGTGTGTGTGTGTGTGTGTGTGTGTGTGTGTGGTGATGCTATATTATGTGAGTGGCTGTGCTTTGTTTGATGCATGAGAGGGTGACTGTGTGTGAGAGAGAAATAGTGTACATGCGGTGGTGTGGCGTTTGAAACATGAGTGTATGAGTGTGTGTGTATGGTGGGTAATGAACGAGTGAAACAAAAGAAGCGGATTTACAGTGCTGCGTTGAAAAAGTCATTTTATTGTGTGTGTGTGTGTGTGTGTGTGTGTGTGTGTGTGTGTGTGTGTGTGTGTGTGTGTGTGTGTGTGTGTGTATGTGGGCATGAGTGTATGTGTGTGTGGGTGGGTGGGTGTGTTTCTGTGCTTGCTTATGAGTGTTTGTGTGTGTGTGTGCGCATCTGAACACAGCAACTGTGTCTCACCACAAATGCTGCTCAGAGACTGAAATAAACCAAGGAGCTTTTCCAGTTCAAAAACATCATTTGACAAAGACAATCAACCAATCAGGAGTCCAGTTCACATGCTGCTTGTTAGGGTGAACGTGTGGCAAAAAAGTAAAATGATTCAATCATACTGTACAGTATAGCATTAAACAGAAGGCATTAACAAAGCAATATTAAAAAAATATATAATATCATCCAAAATATTTCCCATAAATCTATTATCGTAGCCTTTAAACAATATATACATTAATGGTCTTACTGGCCTGTAACTGACCCTAGGCAGATGGGTCAGTTTGTCCTCGCCCCTGTCACTCATGGGCTCTCTCTGAATGTTTAACACTCTGTAAAGCGCCATGAGACATGTGTAATGTTTTGACGCTCTATAAGTGAAATTAAAGTGAAATTGAATTGGAACTAATGGCAAGACAAAGGTTGCAGGGATTAGAACGCTGCAGGTCAATAATACTGTATTTCTGTAACTACAGGGATTAGAACGCTGCAGGTCAATTATACTGTATTTCTGTAACTACATTTCTTCTTCACTCCTCCCCTCATCTTTTCTTTCTGGACTTCTCTTTTTCTTTTTTGTTTCTGTTTTTTGTTCTCAGTTCCTCTACTGTCCACGCTTTCCATACACACACACACACACACACACGCACATTTGTCTAATGCACATACACTCTCTCTCTCACACACACACACACACACACACACACACACACACACACACACATTTGTCTAATGCACATACACTCACACACACACACACATTCACAAAAGCATATTAGTGCATAAGTTGTATTGTGTTTGCATTCAGCAGGGGTATGCACACACACACACACACACACACACACACACACACACACACACACAAACTAAAAGGCTTCAGCAGAGGAGCTATATGGTGTGTGTGTGTGTGTGTGTGTGTGTGTGTGTGTGTGTGTGTGTGTGTGTGTGTGTGTGTGTGTGAATGATGTGGTAAACCACTGCTGTGCCTCCCGTTATGGCGCTGCTGTTGTCATAACGACCCACCACCCACTGACAGAGGTCAGCTGCACCTCTGTCCTGGCAGCTGTCTACAGGGTTACACCAGCTCTGCACACACACACACACACACACACACTGTCTGCCACCTCTGTAAATGGATATAGATCTGCGAGCATGCAAGACAGTGTGCAGATAAGTTTTCTTTTTCTGATCTTCTCAGCCACCATTTGGGCCAGTGCTGGTGAGAACAACACAGGAACTGTGTCTGGGAGGTGTTACTGGCGCCCGCACTCTCTGCACTAACGCTTCTTCAATGTCTATTTCTTGTCTTTCATAGAGCGGCAAAACATTACACACGTCTCATGGCGCCTCTGCTAAAGGTAGACAGAGCAAGATGGACAGACAATCTTAAACGTCCCCAGAGGCTGCAGCTATAGAGCAAGATGGACAGACAGTCTTAAACGTCTCCAGAGAGCTGCAGCTAGAGTAAGATGGACAGGTAAGGGATAATCAACGACGCGCCGTGCGTTTATAGGAAAATAATGCACGTTCGAAGTGGTAATAAGGACCCGACGCCGCAGGCAGAGGGGACTTTACACTTCGATATGTGCATTATTTTCCTATAAACGCACGGCGCGGAGTTGATTATCCCACTTATACCACTGCTACTATCACTTTCGTTTATATTGCCGCTGTCTTAGATACAACGTTGTTGTTTTTACCGTTACATTGACATTGGCAAATTAATATTCAAGTGTAATAAGCCCAAAAGTAGGGAACTGCACGTTCCAAACAGCGCATCACAATAGGAAATTTGACCAAGCAGTGGTATAAACAGTCTTAAACGTCTCCAGAGCTGCAGCTAGAGCAAGATGGACAGACAGTCTTAAACGTCCCCAGAGGCTGCAGCCAGAGCAAGATGGACAGACAGTCTTAAACGTCCCCAGAGCTGCAGCTAGAGCAAGATGGACAGACAGTCTTAAACGTCCCCAGAGCTGCAGCTAGAGCAAGATGGACAGACAGTCTTAAACGTCCCCAGAGCTGCAGCTAGAGCAAGATGGACAGACAGTCTTAAACTTCTCCAGAGGCTGCAGCTATAGCAAGATGGACAGACAGTCTTAAGGCCAGTTCAAACACAAGATCCGCGACGAGACGAGCTGCAACATTCTAAAAACCAGCAACTTTCTGCAACAATGTGTTCTAGGCGTTCAGACCACTGCAACGACATTAAAACGGCAACAATGTTACCATAACAACAGTCTAGGCGTGAGGACAAGAAGTTTTTAGCCAACGTCACAATAGCTCCGCGCAAAAATGTTCTAAAACTCTGCAACTAAGATTTGACATGTTGAATGTTTAGCGACGGCTTGAAACTGCTTGCAACTTTTGATTCACACCGCCGCAACTGCTCTCCACAACCGTCTCAGACCGTCGCGAATCTTCAGTTTGAACTGGCCTTTAAACGTCTCCAGAGGCTGCAGCCAGAGCAAGATGGACAGACAGAGGCTTTAAAGGTGCAGTCAGCAATCATATGATCTCTTGTCACGTTCAGCAATCATCTCCTCACAACCCACCTACTGCCCATTCTGTGAGTGCACTCTGCAGGCAGCCCAGCCTCCCAGAGCTGGAAACAAAAACAAAACCCTGTGGAGTTTCTCTGGGAATACTGAAGAGAGGAGTGGGCTACCTCTCTGGGAATTCTGAAGGGAGGGGGGAGAGACCTCACTGGGAATACTGAGGGGAGGGGTGAGAGACCTCTCTGGGAATACTGAAGGGAGGGGTGAGAGACCTCTCTGGGAATACTGAAGGGAGGAGTGAGCTACCTCTCTGGTGTGTTTTGTTTGGTCCTTGGTTAAAATTAGCGTCTGCTAATAAATCTAAATATAAACACAAACAAACACGACTTCCTGCAACATCACTGACTGCACCTTTAATGTCCCCATGGGAACAATCATTTTCATACATCACTCACTGCAACTTTAATGTCTCCACGGGGATGATCATTGTCATACATCACTCCATGTCCCACAGCTAACAATGTGGGCACAGTCCACTGCTGGTCTGGTGTCCATGTTAAAGGCCTGATGTTAGTCCACTGCTAGTCTGGTGTCCATGTTAAAGGCCTGATGTTAATCCGCGGCTGGTCTGGTGTCCATGTTGGAGGCCTGATGTTAGTCCTCTGCTAGTCTGGTGTCCATGTTTGAGGCCTGATGTTAATCCGCGGCTGGTCTGGTGTCCATGTTAAAGGCATGATGTTAATCCGCGGCTGGTCTGGTGTCCATGTTAAAGGCATGATGTTAATCCGCGGCTGGTCTGGTGTCCATGTTGGAGGCCTGATGTTAGTCCTCTGCTAGTCTGGTGTCCATGTTAAAGGCCTGATGTTAGTCCACTGCTGGTTCCTGGTCTCTGGTGACAGCTGTAGGTGTGTGTGTGTGTGTGTGTGTGTGTGTGTGTGTGAGTGGAGGGGGCTTTGTTTCAGTGTGGAGCGAGCAGGGAGTAGACGTCAGTGCTGTCTGTATGAGGTGTCTGTTGTGGTCCCTCAATGATGTAGTAGACGTCAGTGCTGTCCGTATGAAGTGTCTGTTGCGCAGCTTCAATGACGGAGTAGACGTCCCTGTCGTCTGCATAAAGGGGCTGCTGCGCAGGTTGCCCACTGAGGTGGTCCGTGCTGTGGGGGGGCGCTGTGGGCTGGGCCAGACTGTAGGGGTCTGAGGGCTCCCCCTGTGGCTCAGAATGGAACTGCACCGCACTATAGACCGTCAGCTCCACCATCTCATCATACACATGAACAGCATCCTCTTCTGCCTATGGAGGGGGTGGGGGGGGGGTGGGGGGGGGTGAGTTAGTGTATGTGTGTACCATTATGTGTGTGTGTCTTGTGTGTATAGTATGTGTGTGTATACATATGAATGTGTGCATACATGTGTGCATGTATGGTGTGTTTATGAATGCATGTGTGTGAGTCTGAGCGTGTTTGTGTCTGTATGTCTGTGTCTGTGTGTGTTTACATTGACAGTGAGATACCTGAGGTGGCGCAGATAGGGTTTGATTTCCTGCTGCTGATTTCAGACCTAGAGGACACATTTGACTAGTTACTTACAGCATCAGCACCTTAGTTACAGCATCAGCACATTAGTTACAGCATCAGCACCACGGATTAGTTACTTACAACATCACGCCTTAGTTACAGCATCAGCACCACTGACTAGTTACAACATCACACCTTAGTTACAGCATCAGCACCACTGAATAGTTACTTACAGCATCAGCACCTTAGTTACAGCATCAGCACCTTAGTTACGGCATCAGCACCACTGACTAGTTACTTACAGCATCAGCACCTTAGTTACAGCATCAGCACCTTAGTTACAGCATCAACACCTTAGTTACGGCATCAGCACCACTGACTAGTTACACACACACACACGTCACACACACACACACACACACACACACACACACACACACACACACACACACAGTAACACAAGTACACAGTAACACTCATGATGTCAACATGCCACAGATGACCACTACAGTGACCCTTTCCTGATTGGTTAAGAAACTGTCTCACCATGTGATTTGCCAGCAGCAGTTCTCTTCCTGTAGAGAATCACCAGAGACAGCAACACACAGGACACCAGCACAGCTAGACTCACCCCACACACCATGGAGATAACAACAGTTCCTAAACACACACACACACACACACACACACACACACACACACATTCACACACATTAAAACATATGAACAACAGCATTTACAGACACACACACACACACACACACACACACACACACACACACACACACACACACACACACACACACACTCTATACAACATCATTATCTAATCATATATATGAAATATATATATTTTTTTTTTTTTACTGAAGCAAAACCTTGTCATAGTCTAAACCAGTGTGTGGTTTGCTTCTGAGGTTTGAACAACATCTGCTGCTGGTAATAATAATAACAACAACAACATCAACAACAACAACAACAACATGTTTGTGGATTAGCATCTGCAGCGGCTAATAATAACAACAACAACAATAATATTAATGGTCTAACCAGGTAGTGTAGAGCCGAGCGTTGTTGAGTGAGTGGTGGAAGAAGCTGATTGGTTGCTCCGTGTGTCTGATCAGAAAAACAGGAAATTCACAATGTTTAAAAAAACACACCAGTGGTATTCAGAATAAGAGAATAGATTGTGACAATCTTCACACTAAAAGCAAAAAGGCCAACGTATCCTCAGCCTCTCAAAAAGGACTTTAATATCACCATCCTGTAGTGTGATACCAGCACATATGTTTTAATGGCTCATATTCATCTCATATTCTGTCACTCTGTCCAGTCCACATAAAGGAAAAAAGCTACTAATATACAGTGCATGTTACAGTACCTTTAGAAGAACTAATCTCACTTTGAACTTCTGATGAAGGATCTACATGTATTGGGAAAAGAAAGCATTGACATGCATGGATTCACCCTGATACAAAACCATGAGCAAATAATGAACACAAACTGTAAAGCTGGATTCACTCATTGATCACATCAGTGTGTGTGTGTGTGTGTGTGTGTGTGTGTGTGTGTGTGTGTGTGTGTGTGTACCTGTAGGGAGTAGAGTGTTGGTTGTATCCTGTAGATGGGTGGGGGCTTTAGTGGTGGATGGAGGAGACACTGATGTTGGAGCTGATACACAGACAAACACAAACAAACAAACTCAGTTAACAGAATAACAAAAACACATGCAAACTTGATCTAGATACTGTATTCACATAATGTACATCTGTGCAGTACTTTATCATCCACTTAATGTACATCTGTACAGTACTTTATCTACATAATGTTCATCTGTACAGTGCTTTATCTAGATACGCACATAATGTTCATCTGTACAGTACTTTATCTAGATACGCACATCATGTTCATCTGTACAGTACTTTATCTAGATACGCACATCATGTTCATCTGTACAGTACTTTATCTAGATACGCACATAATGTTCATCTGTACAGTACTTTATCTAGATATCCATAATGCTTCACCTTTAAGAGGGGTTGATGCAGTATGCCAGTCTGCCGTATCTGCTCAAATGTGTTAATGACTTGGTAGTGAACGGTAGTTTATGATAGTTAATGCTAGTTAATGGTATGGTTATGGTAACATGCTTGTGGTTGCAGTTTTGTAACAGGATATTTCATGACTATTTATGGTATTTAATGGTATTTAGTGGTAGTTAATGGTATTTAATGGTAGTTACAGTTTTTCTTTATCGCTTTGATGCTTGTGTCAACTCTGACATCACATTTTCAAAACACCCAAGTCTGAACAAAGAAGCAAAAGGTTCTTACCCTCTTAAAACATTTAGAACATGCAACAAAAGCAAATAACACTCCAACCCAGTATCGCAAGAAGTCACTGTCACAATCCCTATGGACAATTCATTCCCTACACTGGACTATTTGAACTTTCTGACACTGAAAATGACCTTATTGTACTGTAACTGACCCTAGGCAGATGGGTTGGGCCCTTGAGTCATGGATCTGTCTGAGGTTTCTTCCTATATTTATCTCCAATTTAGGGAGTTTTTCCTTGCACCTGTTACTCATGGGCTCTCTTTGAATGTTTAACACTCTGTAAAGCGCCAAAAGACATGTGTAATGTTTTGCTGCTCTATAAGTGAAATTAAATTGAAATTGAAATTATACTGTCACATTTGGTTAATCTATTTAGATGGTAGGGGACAGTATGTACAGTACAGTATAGTACAGTATACAGTGTGTTCCTGGGCAAGCTCTGTAGTGTTGATCAATGAAAAATACTGTATACACACCTTATTTGACCCTGCGGCCATTTTTCGCTGGATTTACGCTTTAAGTAATTGGGGAAAACACTGTAACAATCCCATTGTAAACAAATGCATGCATTTAAGCAAATACATGTACATAGCATATCAAAGTGTTGTATTGACAGTAAGTGTGTCTGTGTGGGGTCTACTGCAGTAGAGAAGAGAAGTAGCAGAGAGGGAAAAGGAGAAGGAGAAGAAGAAGAAGAGGAGGAAGAGCAGGAAGAGGAAGAAAAGGAGGAAGAACTCATTTCAGTGTTGATGCCATTAATGTGCACTATTTTGGTCGTTATTGTGCACTATTCCAGTAGCATGACTGCACTATTTTGGTCGTTATTGTGCACTATTCCAGTAGCATGACTGCACTATTTTGGTCGTTATTGTGCACTATTTCAGTAGCATGACTGCTGCTGGCGCAGCAGTGAGGGGCAGTGTGACGTACCTTTACTGACGGACAGCACCACTTTGGTTAAAGTGTCTGGTCCCCACTGATAAAGCCCACAGTAGTAAACTCCAGCATCACCCAGCTGCAGATTAGAGATGATCACTGAGAAAGTCCTTGCACTTGTGGTGTCCACAGTTAAATATCTTCCGTTTCTTTCTCCATCACCAGCCTTTCCTGATGTGATAAGAACATCACTCTCCCAACAAGGGTGCCGGCAGAAGTACTTGTTTGTGTATTTGTGCTCATCTGGATATGGGCACGTTAATTCCACTCTTCCTCCTTCAGTTCCAGACACACGTATGGGCGCAGTCAGGATTCCTGTCTGAACTATGGAGAATATCAGATTAAATTAAACAGAAATCAGTA
>NC_085000.1:12988293-13075793 GCF_963854185.1 Sardina pilchardus | reverse complement strand
TTTGTGACCATGGATGGCGGTATCAAGAGAGCAGCCGCAGCCGAATACCTGTGGCAATGGCTACACTTGGAGGACGACCGGGAAGAAGCAACTCCTATCCTCGGGGAGGCTCTGGGAGGTAATTTCTCTGAGCTTTGGCCTTGCTGGCTGGAGCTACACCCGGCGGGGTCGCTGCTGGAGGCCCGTTTTGAGTCTACAAGGCCCATAGAGGGCCATACATTGGCTTCAGATGCTATCGGGGTCTACCTCGATGGTGCGGAGCCTATTGAGGTTCCAGACCTTCTGTTCGGGACTACTGCAGAGGACCAACTCGGCGACATGGCGGTGGAACAGGTGTCGGGGAACACCCCGTCAATGGCACCTAAACCTCCGCAGAGAGTTAAGCGGAAAAGGCGCATTTTAAGCAAGCGGCGACGGAGGAGACGCAAGCATTCTCCTTCAAAATCGGCGAAGCCGTTTGATGAAGTAAGGGCTCCTTTGGCATCCCAAAGAAATGTGGGGCTGCTAAATCTTCGAATTCCGCTTCAGACAATATTCCCATCTTCTAATGGACTATTGGACTCTGGTTTTGTTCCCATTGCTAGAATCGTAAGCCATGCTCGAAACGTAGGCTATATGATGTGTATTCAATGGCGTGTTTATTTCTGTGTATGTGGTCTACTTTGTACCTTCCTGTCCATTTTTAAGTGTACCTGCTACCCCGGATTTTGCCTGTCCGAGGCGGGCCAATATTTCCTGATTGGGCTTAGCTTTTCTTTAGGACTTCCGCGCTTCTAGTGCGGGAGGTTGTGTGACTGCGGCGTCTTAGGGACGCTTGGTCATAAGGTGGGGGGTATGTGACGATGTGCCGCCTCAGCAGCACATCACACTATTATTTTTGAGTTTTGTTTAATTATTGATGTGTTTAATGTCAATGTCCTGTATTATTTGCCTCGTGTTCATGTTATTGGGTACGTTCCTTGGCGCGCGAGGAAATTGCTTAATGTGTGAGCATGGTTGGGGTTGATGTAAGCTAGGGTAAATGTGTGTGATGTTTGTGACTGATGTAGATGTCCGCCAGGTAGGGGCGGTGTGCCCTTTTATGGGTGTTTAGACTTCGCCGGTGTTGGCGGAAGTAATTAATTGATTGGCCATTTAAATGCTAGCTTTCCTCTATGTAGGGGTCGTTTTTGCGAAGTGCTTTGAGATGCGCGGTAAGAGGCTGCTGTGAGCCTTGCGTGTACAGTGGGTACGGGTTGAGAATGCACCTTCTCCCGCGGGACTCCCGAAGAGATCCCGCAGGCCGTCAAGCCGATTTTTTTCGAGGCTAAGGCAATGTACCCAAACAACCACCAGGTGGCAGAAAGTTTCATCCCGCATTTCAAAATGATGAAGACCGCATATCCGTCAATAGTCGACTCCTTAATCTCATTTAATCATAACAATGAAGGTGATGACTGGCGAAATTATTCGTTTCAATGAACCATTGTTGAAATGAATGAAAATGGTTATAGAAAATCGCCTACAGCCTAACGCCGACACAGCTGATTCTTTGATTGATTCTAAGCTGTTTTGATGTAGGGGATGGGTAAACTGGCGCGCTACAAACATGCTACCAATCAAATGTAATATTAGTAGGACTAGCCTACTTAGACACTTTAGTCATAGGCAACGTTGCCATGTTAATTTGGGCTAGAAGTGCTTGCTTGTGGTGGCGCTCCTGTCCGCTGCTTCTCCCGAATTGTGTGGCAAATTTGTCAGCAATCAGCTTAAATGTCAAATCATATTTATTTCTCTTTGTCGCCATGGTATTGGGGGAAATGCGGAGAAACGAGATGGTCAGTCCTCGTATTTTTTCTTCGCGTTTCGTTATAAGAAATAGGCTATATAAGTAATGTAATGGTCAATTTGCTGCGCAATTGACCAAGCAACCGCGGACCGACAGAAAAAGAAAGCAAACGTTGCTGCGGAAATGCTTGCTTATTTGATGTGTTTAAACGTAGAGCCATACAATTAGGTGTGTCTGTTATTATGATAATTTTCGAGCATAACTGGTTGTCCATAGCTCAGTGACAGGTGTTAATAGCCTTGCCATAAGCACTGCTGCAGGTGCTTCTTTTATTATGCGGTTAGAGCATAAGCGCTTACTCATATAGACAATAACTCAGGGACAGGTGCAAAACCACCAACTGGGATGGATCGAAGGGCAAGCAAGCACTGCCACACAACGTGAAGGCCTTTGTGTTGTCAACACTAAGCAGAACGTTTCCTACGATGGGGAGAAGTGGCCGCAAGGACTGCATCGATAAGATCAACGAATAGCCTACAGTAATGTTTTACAACCCAGCTGGTATCCGCTGTTCATTCCGACATATCCCCACTCGGCGGTAGGCCTAGGCCTATTTAACTTTTATTTCAAACAACGTGCCATTCCGACATGAGGTCATTAATAGGCTATTAATGTCATAACTATTAGGCTATCATTAGACCTCATCGGTTTTGAGAGCTGGAAATACATGTGTTTGCTAAATATCGGTTGTTGTGCATGTTGCGTTCGCGACTCGGGGAAGTGAAAGCAGTTCTGTAAAGACATTGCAAGTTTTCATGGCGATCATCTGCGCCGCGCCGCGCAGCTGTAGCTGATTGTGAAAGCCGATTGGAAATACATAAGTTTAGAGCGAACGTTTCAACTATGTTTGCCATGGTAGACAAAAACACTCAAATAAAACAATAGCCTAACAAATAACTGCATGCGTAATGGACACGGCTCTATATCCTAAATAATTTTCGAGGTTCGCCATTTGGTAATATGACCTATCCTTACTGACAATATTTGGATTGGACAATTTAGATTGAGCACAACTAAAGTTGCACGAAGGCAAAATACAGTCCTAAAAGCCTATTCTATATAGCCTGGCCAATATTGTAGATGTGCAAAAGCAGCATTTGCGTGCGTGCTTGCCGGTGAGGTGTAGCCTACAAAAATGAGCATAACATCTGATTATTAAAGTATGGCTATAGGATATAGGCTAGAGAATGTAATGTATTGTTCCACCACTGGGTGGCACTAGCAGTCTAGTATATATATTAGGTCTGACTTGATTCGTGGCTCAGTTGAATAATGCTACACACAATAAAGTTGTGAACTGTGCATTCGTGGCTCATCGTGTATTCCGTGACATTCATTATATTACATGGTGTCAGAAGTGGACCATGGCTATGGCTACACCACCGTTTGAGCACCCAAGGATCGACTGGGATGCGGCTGATTTATATCAAGAATTCAGCAGGTTTCGAAGTCACGTTGCCTTCGTGTTTGATGGGCCCCTATCCGAGCTAAGCGGGAAGCAACAGGCCGGCTGGCTAGGTATGTGGATAGGAGAGCAAGGCAGGGAAATTTACAAAACTCTGACCTGGGCTGATGGAGATAAGGAGGATCCGGAAAAGGTACTGGATAAGTTTGAAGCCTACGTTAGGCCGAGGAAGAATAAGAGGATCGCTCGTCACCGCTTCAAACAGAGGAAACAAGGTACGAGTGAGGGATTTGACAACTTTGTGAAAGACTTACGAATACTGTTGATGGACTGTGAATATACAAACCCAGATGACATGCTTATCGATGGCATTATCGCCGGTGTCTATGAGAAAAAAGTACAAGAACGATTGCTTGACCAAGGGGAAACGTTGACGCTGGATAAGGCTTTAGAGATTGCGCAGCAATATGAAATGTCCCGAAAGCAAATGAAAATTGTCCGCGATGAATCCTCATGTTCGCAAGTGTCTATGGTAGCGGAAAACGCGCCACCCAGAGCTGCTAGTCAAAATCGGAAAACTCGCTATCCCCCCGAACGTTCAAGGTTTGCTCAGCAGAAGCCCCTAGCCTCCTGTCCTAGCTGTGGCAAGCACCCCGAGCATAAGTGGAACGATGGAAAGTGCCCAGCCAAAGGCTCTACATGCTCATACTGCCACAAAGCGAACCACTGGATGGCTGTGTGCCGCAAACGTGCTGTTCATTCACTAGACGTAGCAGAGCACGAGACCGATGAAGAGATTCTAAACATTAGCCTGACTGACGCTGTACACCCTGTTAACTCGCTAGCAGCTGATAAATGGGCAATACACGTGAACATTCTGTCTCAGGTAGTCCCGTTTAGAATAGATACTGGGGCCAAATGCAATACTCTGACTCTGAGCAGCTACCAGAAGCTCGCGCATGCAGGTGAGTTGAAGCGCTCCAACAAGCTGCTGCGCTCTTACTCAAATCACAAGCTCAAGCCAGTAGCTGCAGTTGATCTGCCAATTCGCCATAAAGAGCAAACAGTGAAGGCCGAATTCGAGATAGTGGATATTGCCCAGGAGAGTGTACTTAGTGGGTCCACAGCTGAAGCTTTAGGCTTGATAGCAAGACTTAACTCCCTGCATGCCACCTCTGAGAAACGACAGTGCAAGGCCAGCCTTTCAGAGGCTATTCCACAAGGCCTGTGTGACTTTCCTGAACTGGTTCGCACAACAGGGACCTTACCTGGCAAGTACACAATAAAAATTGAGCCGAACGCCAAAGGGGTTGTCCATCCTGTGCGCAGGCAGCCCGCCGCGCTTAAAGAAAAGATTGTGCAGAAACTACATGAAATGGAGGAAGATGGATACATTGCTAGGGTGGAGCAGCCCACTGAATGGGTCAGCTCTATGGTGGCAGTCTACAGGGGAGACAAGATCAGAATCTGCATAGATCCCAGCGATCTCAATAAAGTAATCAAAAGAGAGCACTACCCAATGCGGACCGTAGAGGAAGTTGTAGCCTCCATGCCGGGCGCACAGATCTTCTCTGTCCTCGATGCCAAATCGGGTTTCCTCCAAATTGAACTGGATGAAGAGTCCTCAGTACTCACAACTTTCAACACGCCCATTGGCAGATTCAGGTGGCTAAGGCTACCATTTGGCATCAAATGTGCACCCGAAATATACCAGCGCATCATGGATGGCATGCTTGAGGGCATCACGGGAGCCATAGCCATCATGGATGACATATTGATTGCAGCCCCCAGCGTAGAAGTGCACGATGAAATCCTACGCAAGGTGATTGAGCGAGCAACCAGCTACAATTTAAAGCTGAATTTCAATAAGTGCCACATTCGCCAAAGCCAGGTGTCATACGTGGGCCACTTACTGACTGCAGATGGTCTGAAACCAGACCCAGCCAAAGTCGAAGCTGTCAGAGCCATGGCAGCACCCACTGATAAAGAAGGGATACGCCGATTCCTGGGATTTGTCACATATCTGTCCAAATTCATACCCAACCTGAGTGAAGAAGATGCACCTCTGCGACAACTTCTGAAAAGCAATGTGGAATTCTCATGGCAACCAGCACAGGAAAAAGCCTTTGCCAGGCTCAAAGACCTCTGTTCGCATCCTCCAGTACTGAAGTACTTTGATCCAGCGCAGCCTGTGGACATTTTCTGTGACGCCAGCAGCAGTGGGTTGGGCGCTGTACTACTGCAAGACAATCATCCAGTCGCTTTCTCATCCAGGTCTCTGACGGATGCTGAGACTCGCTATGCTCAAATAGAAAAAGAGACGCTGTCTATCGTCCACGCATGCGCCAAATTCCATAATTACATCTTTGGCAAGCCCGTCACAGTGTATAATGACCACAAGCCACTGGAGGATATTTTCAAAAAGTCCCTCCTGGCTACACCCATGCGCATTCAGAGGATGCGCCTCCGCCTGCAGTGGTACGATTTGACGGTCAGATACAGGAAAGGGAAGGATATGGAGCTGCCAGACACACTGTCAAGAGCCCAGCTGCCATACAACACTCCAGAGCTGAAGGAGTTGGAGTGTGTGTCCATGCTGAACTACGTGGCTGTGAGTGGGGAGAGGTACGCTGAGCTCAAGGAGTGCACAGAGAGGGAACTTAGCTCTCTGCAGAATTCAATACAGCGCGGATGGCCATTGAAAAGGAGGAAGGCACCAGCAGCTGTCCAGCCGTACTGGGACTCAAGATCCCAGCTTGCGATAAGCGATGGAGTGATATACAAGGGGCTGCGCATAGTTGTCCCACCCACTATGAGGCAACGCATGTTAATGCTCATACACCAATCTCACCTTGGAATGGTGAAGAATAAGCGAAGAGCGCGGGAAGTACTTTACTGGCCAGGCATGAATGCTCAGATAGAGGAAATGGTGAGAGATTGCACCATGTGCGCAGAATACCAAAATAGGCTACCCAAATTGCCACTGAAACCGACAGAAACTCCTGAGCTTCCCTTTGAACAGGTGGCCTCAGACATTTTTGAGTTTGAAGGCAAACATTACATTATTTTAGTGGACTATTTTTCAAAGTTCATTGAGGTAGATGAACTAAAAGACCAGCGCAGCCGCACCACCATCGAGGTGCTGAAATCTCAGTTCAGTAGACATGGCATCCCCGCCGTCATTCGAACCGATAACGGCCCGCAGTATGGATGTGAGGAGTTCAGAGATTTCTGCCAAACTTATGGCATTGTGCATCAGTCCTCATCCCCTCACACTCCTCACTCTAACGGAGAGGCGGAGAGAGCAGTGCAAACGGTGAAAAGAATGTGGAACAAGGCTTCAGATAAACACTTGGCCCTGCTCAACTACAGGACGACCCCCCTAGAATCAGTGGAACTGTCTCCTGCACAGCTCCTGATGGGTAGGAGACCCAGGAACCAACTCCCTGCTGCCCGACAGCTGCTGATTCCCAAGGCGTACGACTCCTCTAAAGTCAGAGACATACTCGACCGATCCAAAGCCCTCCAGAAGCATTACCATGATAGAAACAGAACAACTCCACACCGCTCGACACTGCAACCGGGAGAAGAGGTGAGGATGCAACCATACCCAGGCAACAGAAAGTGGTCTCCGGCAGTCGTCATCCGAAAACACAGCGCGCCCAGGTCCTACGTCGTGGACCATGGAGGTAAGGAGTTCCGCCGCAACATACAGCATCTCCGAAAGAGCACAGCAACGGCCAACCAGTCGCGACACTTCATGCCAGACGACACATGGGGAGAACCGGCCAGCGATCCAGATCCAGCCGTCCTGCCAGGCCCAGCCATCCTTCCGGTCGTCCAGCCAGGTCCAGCCGTCCAGCCAGGTACACCCATCGACAGAGCAGGTACAGCAGAGACACTTCCCTCACTCGGTGAGGCTTTAGGCCCACCTACAGAGAAACATTTGAACTCTGGCCAAGTGCCAAGCCCTATGCCCTACATCACTAAACAGGGCAGAGCAGTAAAGCCTCCTAAAAGACTGGACCTGTAGGCTTTTATTATGATGGTAGTTCATTCAGTAACTTTCTGATATAGTGCCAAAGTGCTATAGTAGTTGCTCAGACAATTTATATTTTTGGGCTAAACAGTTATTTTGTTACTGTTGTTCTTTGTTGTCGGTTAGGCCACCTAATGTTTAATTGTTAAATAATGTGAATCACATTATGCTTAAAGTTGATTTCACTGCTGAGCCCTTTCTAACAATGTTATGTTTTCTTTATAGGCTGAAGAAAGGGAGATGTAATGTATTGTTCCACCACTGGGTGGCACTAGCAGTCTAGTATATATATTAGGTCTGACTTGATTCGTGGCTCAGTTGAATAATGCTACACACAATAAAGTTGTGAACTGTGCATTCGTGGCTCATCGTGTATTCCGTGACATTCATTATATTACAGAGAAGAGTTGGTTTAAAATTCAAGTGTAGTAAAAAAGTGTGTGCACATCCCCGGTCAAGGTGCAGAACAAGAGTAGGCTAAATCATAAAAAATGGAAAAAGGTTCGCACACTTGAAATCCTTCTTTTTTGATTTGATTTTATTTTCTTTATCACAAAGGAATGACGTTTCGACCGTGTGGTCTTCTTCAGATTAAAATTCAAGTACGTGCGCTATTTAACCCCTCGAGACCGACTGCAGTCTGCTGACACAGCCAGACGACTCTCCCAACCCATTCATTCGTTTTGGCCGATATAACCCATTCATTCGTTTTGTGCGTATATAGATTCCTGCATGCTGCATTACCGTGACCCTTAGCCTACCTTGTGGATGATTTTTTCTCATTGGAATACAGCAGGACAGAATGCCTTTTATCTAACAAACGCAAAAGCTGAGATTGTTGGAAGGACTAGGCTACTCAACAAACTTGTTTTTCGTTTCTGGGAGATCTCGTTATCGTTTTGGATTGTCGGATTTTTATACTTATAGGTTGGACTTATGGACAATGAACTTTGAGGGGTGGTTGTTAGTGCTTTACAAAGCTTTGTGTTAATAAGTGTCGGTCCTCCTATCCTTCAGCTCACTGCGCGATGCAGTTGCGCATAGTGGCCAGCCACGAAGTCATTAACTGTTTACGACACAATACATGATATTTGTGTTTTTCGTTTCTTAGATTTAATGCATGTTTGACATGTAAACAGGCCTTCAGTCCGTTAACTTAAGGCCTTCTTTTGCATGGGGTTGCTCGCATCCGCCCGTAACCTAGACTATTATGTGCGTAGTGGCTGCATACTCTTGATTATAATAAGAGGCAAATTGTTACAGGACAACTTAAACTGACTTCCCCAATGCTTCCCCGCAGCACATTACATTTTAATATAGGCTAATATAGGATGAACAAAGTCTATGGACTTGCTATATTAAATCCAGTAGCCTAATAATTCTATGCGCCACGTCTTTTCACGATTTCGCAAGTGATGTAAACCGCTCACAAAAAGTAAGGAAACTTGACTTTGGCCCATTATATCTCCCCTTTAGTAATACCAACCAGTAAAGTGTTTCATATCTTTTTTATCGTTGATTTGTCACCTTTACAATGAGGTATAGCTTGTAAGCATAGGGCAATCATGGGATGAGCAACACAAGCAAACGTGTAAGTAGTGCCAACGAAAAATGTGCCAAAATGGCCTGTTATGCTATTGGAATTCACCTTTGTTACTTCAAGCATTGACGATTGCACTCTCCCACAGAAATGAGGAAAACAAAACATGTTAGGCATACATTTGTTCATTTTATACTCCGTGTCAGGGTCCTCAGTAGCGTGTTACAGAGGATCCATATGCAGCCACAACAGCTTGGCACCTTCTTCTCATGCAGGTCACCAACCTGGCTACATTCTGCTGTGGGGTGACATCTCCCTAACTCGAAAGGCAGACCTTGTTATCATTGAAGACAATCATCATGCAGTTAGATACCGGGATGAGATTCTGGAGCCAGTGGCAATTCCATATCTCCAGAATATGGGACCAATTGCCATCCTCCAGGATGACAACGCTCGCCCCCATAGAGCAAGGATCATCAGAGAGTACCTCCAGAATTTGGGAGTGGAGAGGATCTAATGGCCTGCCGTGAACACTTGTGGGATCAGCTTGGGCATGCTTTACGTGCCAGAGTCACCAACAAAACCAGGTTGGCTGACTTACAACAGATCCTTATCGAGGAATGGAATGCCATCCCACAACAGAATGTAGCCAGGTTGGTGACCAGCATGAGAAGAAGGTGCCAAGCTGTTGTGGCTGCATATGGATCCTCTGTAACACGCTCCTGAGGACCCTGACACGGAGTATAAAATGAACAAATGTATGCCTAACATGTTTTGTTTTCCTCATTTCTGTGGGAGAGTGCAATCGTCAATGCTTGAAGTAACAAAGGTGAATTCCAACAGCATAACAGGCCATTTTGGCACATTTTTCGTTGGCACTACTTACACGTTTGCTTGTGTTGCTCATCCCATGATTGCCCTATGCTTACAAGCTATACCTCATTGTAAAGGTGACAAATCAACGATAAAAATGATATGAAACACTTTACTGGTTGGTATTACTAAAAGGGAGATATAATGGGCCAAAGTCAAGTTTCCTTACTTTTTGTGAGCAGTTTAGTAGGCTACGTTTAAACATCGACAAACGTCTGTGAGACTACCCATTTCATGAAGAGCAATTGTCTTGTGCGATCATTCCCCCTCCCCCACACTTGTCTAACCAGTTCACTAGACATTATAGCCTACCTATATGAGGCATTGAGGACGATTGCCTCCCTTCCCCCTCTCTCTCGACAGACACTTCCTGACACTAGAGCTCGGGATCAAGACATCAAAACTTCGCGGGCACAGCCACATTGGCAGCTTCACTCCTTAGTTTACTATGGATTACTATGGATTTACTCCCGCCTTTTAGTGTGTTCCTGTTACTTAGTTTTTGCCTTCTTGGTAGTATGTTGCTGTGTAGTGGGGTGTAACAGTGCAACCCACGATCGCAAGAGGAAAAGAATAAATCGCTACTATATTTCTGCTTCTTGTCTTGTGCATCTGAATGAATGGATATTACGTTCAGTGCTATACCAATGGCGGCGATATTCCTAGAATGCAAGGCGTGTGCCCGAGCCCTATTATGTAAATGTAAAAAATGTGTGTGTGTGTGTGTGTGTGTGTGTTGCGCTTTTTAATAAAATAATGCCTCTTGTCTTAATGGGTTCCGGAGGTTCGTAGAGTAAGTTTTGAACCCCGATCGCTGACGTATGATTAAGATGCCTCAACCATTTACGCAACAGTTCGAGTGTCAATCTCTTCGCACTTAGCCAAGAAATATAAAGGATTCAGTCAGTCGAGTTCATTTATTCGCGGCATGCACTTGAAACGCCGATCAAAAGTTCTGACATGTTAAACTGACGTTAGTCATTAATTCACCACATGATAAAATGCTGTTATATTGACGCACAGTAGCCCACGGTAGTCTATGTCTATCTCTGAATCAACATGAACATGCATAACGAGATCCATATATTCTAAGTTGCTAGAAACTTCTTTTGCGGAGCTAGGCCTACTAGTCGATGGTTACAATGAATCACCCTCACTGCCCTATCGCATATCTGACCATTCATTGTTACAATGTTACAAAATGCGCGATCTTCTCCTTGCATGTAGCCTATGGTTATAAGTAAAGTGACATGATAGGCATGTAGGCCTATTAAAGATATTTCTGTTAAATACATTTTATTTTCAGTTGTCAAAAGTGGTGGGGACAAAATCTGTGATAAAGTGCTGGGTAAGCTACCCAGCGTCGCCGGTTAAAATGAACATGCCTCCGTTTTAAAATAGCCTATAGGCCTACACATTTCTAAGTATTCCTAGCATAAATGTAGCCTAAATGTCCATCTTGTCCATCTCTTTCGTCTTCGCCTTGACAATAATAGCCTATTCACGGAAATGCGGTCTTGTAACCGTAATGAATTAATGAATTAATCTAAGGTTGCCTATCGAGTCTTTCAGGTTGAATTGAAGGCTTCTAAAACCATTTTCATTAATTTCAACAATGGTTTATTGAAACGTCGTTTGATTATAATTTCGCCAGTCATCACCTTCATTTTAATGATTAAATGAGACGGATTAAATGAGACGGATATGCGGAGCATTTCTCTCCCTCTCCATTGACCAAAACGTTGCTCTGGCATCTCTGCTGGACTGACTGAGTTATAGGCTACGTCGAGTGAGAGAGCCAGATGTGAGGTACGCTGTAAAACATTCGAAAACTCTGAAACTGCAATCTGACATGCCGAGCGTGATGTCTCTTTTCTCTGCTTGTCACCAGCGCGGTGTCTTCGGGTTTTTCCGTGTTTTCCGGTATGAGCCGAACCTTCATTTTATTAGGGCGGTCTTATGTTGCCCCCTTGCGGTTGCTTTTTAAATTAAAGTCCCGATGCTTCGGGAGTCCCGATGTGCGGGAAAGAAAGGAGCATTCTCAACCCGTACCATCTGTAGGTCTGCTTATGAGACCTGAACTTTAGTGTTTGTTAAATGTTTGTTTGTCAATCTTTTTTCATCTCACGTCGGGTGCGACCGATCGGAACCATGGACTACATTTTGATTATGTTTTCACGTTGTAAATAAAAACACCGTGGGCCCTCTTAAACCTGCTGTCTCGGCCTGATTCCTCCTACACCACTTGGCTATCTTACCACAGTGCAGTATAGTGGACTATGAGGATGTGCAGTATAGTTTATGGGCTATGAGGATGTGCAGTATAGTGGACTATGATGATGTGCAGTATAGTTTATGGGCTATGAGGATGTGCAGTATAGTTTATGGGCTATGAGGATGTGCAGTATAGTTTATGGGCTATGAGGATGTTCAGTATAGTTTATGGGCTATGAGGATGTGCAGTATAGTTTATGGGCTATGAGGATGTGCAGTATAGTTTATGGGCTATGAGGATGTGCAGTATAGTGGGCTATGAGGATGTGCAGTGCATCCCTAGACCATGGCTCAGGTTATGTGAGGAGAGATTTTGACCTGTGGGAATCCTGGATCATGGGTTACACTCTTAAAATGAATGATACACAATACAGTATGTGTTGAAAATAACACAACTTGTGTGGTTTTTAACACATCTCTGTGAGTTGTTTCCAACACATTCGTATTGAGAGTATGAGGATGTGCAATATATGCTTTGTCTGAAGGTTATGATGAGATATTGCCTTCAAGACAGAAGAATCCTCATCTGATCTCTGAGTCAACGTTTAAAAGAGTACCCCAGAGTCTGTGAGGGAATGCACCCCAAAGTCTGAGTCCTGAGCGTGGACATTTAGCCTGATACACGACAGGAGCCCCAAAGGGACAAACAGCACAGAACCTGATACATTACAGGAGCCCAAGAGGGACAAACAGCACAGAGCCTGATACATTACAGGAACCCAAGAGGGACAAACAGCACAGAGCCTGATACATTACAGGAGCCCCAGAGGGACAAACAGCACAGAACCCGATACATTACAGGAGCCCCAGAGGGACAAACAGCACAGAACCTGATACATTACAGGAGCCCCAGAGGGACAAACAGCACAGAGCCTGATACATTACAGGAGCCCAAGAGGGACAAACAGCACAGAACCTGATACATTACAGGAGCCCCAGAGGGACAAACAGCACAGAACCTGATATTTTACAGAGCCAAGCACAGGTCAGAGGTCAGGGGCAAGTGAGGGATAAATCCTGTAGGGGGCGCTGTGCTGTCTGGTCAGTGAGGGGTAGATCCTGTAGGGGGCGCTGTGCTGCCTGGTCAATGAAGGGGAGATCCTATAGGGGGCGCTGTGCTGTGGGGTCAGTGAGGGATAAAACCTGTAGGAGGCGCTGTGCTGTCTGGTCAGTGAGGGATAAATCCTATAGGGGGCGCTGTGCTGTCTGGTCAGTGAGGGGTCACCAGAGAGTAGAGCTCGTCGTGGCCCCCTGCAGGAGGGTCCGGGGGCTGCAGCAGGAAGTAGAGTTCTGCTGACTCTGCACTCTGCACTGAGGGCTGTCCAGGATCAGGGTCACACACCCCAGTGTATAAGTGCACATCGCCATCTACAGCCTGGAGGGGGAATTATCATTAGAGCTGTTTATGATTGTGTGAGTATGTCTGTGTGTGTGTGTGTGTGTGTGTGTGTGTGTGTGTGTGTGTGTGTGTGTGTGTGTGTGTGTGTGTGTGTGTGTCTGTGTGTGTGTGTGTGTGTGTGTGTGTGTGTGTGAGAGTGTGTGTGTTGCATCTGTCTGTAATGAGTGATATGTCTACCTACCTGAGGAGCAGGAGACTCTGGAGTCACTGGATCAGATGATTCATCTGTAATGCAGAAGGAGAAATGTACATAAAGATGAATTTATCAAGATGTTACAATTATTGGCATGGGATGGCTAACGCTAGAGGTGTTTGATCAGCAGTACAGTATGTACAGTATATGTTAGCATGGGATAGCTAATTCTAGATGCCTCACCATGTGTTTGATCAGCAGTACAGTATGTACAGTATATGTTAGCATGGGAAAGCTAATTCTAGATGCCTCACCATGTGTTTGATCAGCAGTACAGTACATGTACAGTATATGTTAGCATGGGAAAGCTAATTCTAGATGCCTCACCATGTAATTGATCAGCAGTACAGTATGTACAGTATATCTTAGCATGGGAAAGCTAATTCTAGATGCCTCACCATGTGATTGATCAGCAGTACAGTATGTACAGTATATGTTAGCATGGGATAGCTAATTCTAGATGCCTCACCATGTGTTTGATCAGCAGTACAGTATGTACAGTATATGTTAGCATGGAAAAGCTAATTCTAGATGCCTCACCATGTGATTGATCAGCAGTACAGTATGTACAGTATATGTTAGCATGGGATAGCTAATTCTAGATGCCTCACCATGTGATTTACCAGCAGCAGTTCTCTTCCTGTAGAGAATCACCAGAGACAGCAACACACAGGACACCAGCACAGCTAGACTCACCCCACACACCATGGGGATAACAACAGTTCCTAAACACACACACACACACACACATCATCAATCCATTCAGCGCACACATTCACAAAACACATTAACAACAGCATATACACACACAAACACTCTACAGATACAACCCAGAATCCGCCATATTTGTGCACAGATGGAACACACGTCTGTGTGTGTGTGTGTGTGTGTGCGTGCGTGTGTGTGTGTGTGTGTGAGTGTGTGTGTTAGGGTTGCCACCTACTGTAGGTGTGACAACAAACCTGGACATTTCGGCAACCCAATCAACCCTTTTTCTTATAATCAGCGGCGCCCCTCATCCATCTAACCCATGTAAAAAATGGCCCTTCTACAGTGAAATTGGATATAACCTTGGACCTATAGGTCCAAAGTTATATCCAATTTCACTGTAGAAGGGCCACTATAGTGTTGCTTTAAGAAGTTACTTTAAGTGGTTAATGGCAATGGATGCATTTAACACTGTTATTAATAGGTCTAATATTATTTTGCTCCTACAGTAATGTAATTTTCATACTTTACAAATGTTACGCAGCATCATGTAGAAAAAACGGGACAGTCAGTGTCCAGGGAGAATCATTTTTCCCCTGCACAGACCATTAAAAAGAAGATGATCAGGTGAAACCTGGACAGGTGGCAACACTAGTGTGTATGTGTGTGTGTTTGTCTGTCTCTGTTTCTGTGTGTGTGTATGTGTGTGTGTGTGTGTCTGTCTGTCTGTATCTGTGTGTGTCTGTGTGTGTGTCTCTCTCTCTCTCTCTCTCTCTCTCGTGTGTGTGTGTACCTGTAGTAGAGTGTAGAGGTCTGTTGCTGTTGTTGGTTGTGGCCCGTGGTTCAAGAGTGGAAACAGAAGAGTCTGATGCTGAAGTTGCGGAGTCACCATCAAGAAATAAACATGTAAAATCATAGGTTTAAATTTTGGATTTGATCACATGTACGTTATTCAGTAAAAAAGACAAAAAAAAAAAAAAAACTCCTGAGTGCACTGTCTGTTCTCTGTGTCTATGGCAATCAACATGTTGCCTCAGGAGCTGTAATTTGATTGGATGCTGTTCCTAAATATCAACAACGCAGAGTAAATAACAGCTGATCATTTTGGACACCATTTGGCTGTGGGCTTATTGAGTTCACAGGTCAGTTAGTCAGGCCCTGGTATTCCATTCTTACCAATAACAACTTCCAGCAACACTTTAGTGTATCTGTCTATGCCCCACCGGTCAAACCCGCAGTAGTAGGACCCAGAATCCTGTGTGGTCAGACCCCTGATACTGATGGTGAAGTAAAGAGCAGACCTGTTGTCATTCAGAGAGTATCTTCCCTTTGAGACACTGACGTTTGTTGCCACTGATTTAACTAGCATGTCCTTGTGCCAACACGGAGCACGGCAGAAGTACTTGGGCGTGGACTTGTAGTTTGCTGTTGGATATGGACAGACTACCTCCACACTTTCTCCTACAATACCGTGTGAAATAGAGCCCTCCTTCTGCATGGTCACACAGCTGAAACCTTCACAAACAGAAACAAAAAACATAGTGTGTCAGTCATCTTCCTTTTTCACTTTCCTTAAATAAATGAGGAAGCGTAGCTTCACCGAGATGCAGTGAAAACTACCCATCATGTCATCCAGCATGGGGGCACGTGTGTAGTGATCACTAATCACTAATCTAAATGTGACAACAAGAATTTACACACCGATACACACACAGACTCGTCTCTGGTGTCGATGTATTTGAGTATGATACACCTCCCTGCTGTTTTCAATAATGTATTGTAACAGAACTGTATTATGTGAGTGTGTGTATATTTATTAACATATTAGTCTGCATGTTTGTAATTTATGAAATTTGATGTATAATAAAAATGTCTGTATTTGTCACACATGAACAAGAGTTTATGTTTTTAACATATACTACAGTACGTCTTTTACAAATAAGTTCATGTAATGCCCTCCGAGACACAGACATAGAATGCACACACACACACACACACTGTACATAAACACACACACAACTTACCCAGGCAGAGGAAGAAAATCCACAGGATCATCCTCATATCGTTATTCAATTTACCTCACCTGCAGCACTGACTAAACTGTCACCACAGATACACACACCCACACGAGCACACACACACACACACACACACACACACACACACACTCTAACAAGCCCAACAACTTCCTCATTCAGTCAGGAAATGGCCGTGTGACAGGAGTTCAGAAAGCTAAAAACTGCTCTAGTTGAATCACACTTACTTCCACAGAGCAGCCAGAGACCTTGAGGATGTGGACTAATACTGCTACCACACACACACACACACACACACACACACACACACACACACACACACACACACACACACACACACTACTCTCTCTCTCACTCACACCCCATCCCATCCATGACTATTTTCAGTCTCAGACAAACTCAAATGAGGATGTTTATCTCTCTGACACATTTCCAGACCAAAGCTGGGTTTAAGAGCAGGACAACAGGAAGCCTGAGTTCTCCAAATCATTTAGCGAAATCATTCCTCAGTGCAGGGAATGACAGACATGATCAAATGTGATTCGGTTACACACCCTTACAGAGAAATTGTAGGCTTCTGGCAAACAGTTGCAACAATTTGTTTTCTAGTGAACTCATTTATTCCCACAAATGTACATAGCCTGTTTGGTAGCAAGTGGCATATAATGAGACCATTTTGCTTTGTTTTAGCTTTAAAGTGAAATAGTTGACTACTTTAATAGTACCACTATGTTGATTAAATCCCCTCATTCTGCCAGACTTGCCGACGGCAGCTTTAACATAGATTAAAACATGATAAGGTTTCCCTGAAAATTAAATTGAGCCTAGAGATGATGCATATGAAGGGTATGGGCTTTAATAAAGACTGCAGCCATAGTGCAAAAATAAAGGACTTACAATATCTATGTGAAACTACTGTCTTTTTCAAATAATTCCTGATTATGACGTTATTGTGTGCGTGTGTGTGTGTGTGTGTGTGAGAGACACGTGTGAAAACACAAAGATAGAACATGTGTGTGCATGTAAGAGGGGCTTAACACTTCTTTAGTAAATGACTGTCTAATTTTCACACAATTCAGTTAAATTAAAATCCAATTTTATTGATATAGCAGAACAATATAAGGATACAAATCAAGGCTTTTTACAGATCTCAGCGTGAACATGTGCCTGAATCTCCAGAAGAGTAGATACACAGTGGTTCAAATGATGTACATTACGGACACATACACAAAATCATGTATACAGGACACGTAGATAATGATGTGCACATTACGAGCACATACAGAATGATGTTACAGACATGTACAGAAAGATGTATACATTGTTGACAAGTACAGAATTATGTGTACATTACGGACACGTACATAATCATGTACATGTGTACAGACACAGAATGATGTGTACATTACAGACACTTACAGAATGGTGTGTACATTACAGACATGTACAGCAACTTGGAGCTGCTGTCTTGTGCACCCAAAGGAGCGTTAATCCAGCACACAGCAGCAGTCCCAGAATAATCCCAAAACGCATCATCCAGATGACTGAGTCTGAGAGAGAAGCAGACAAAAGAATAGAATCGTCACTTGGGAATACTGTTCAACAGCACACTTGGGAATACTGTTCAACAGCACACTTGGGAATACTGTTTAACAGCACACTTGGGAATACTGTTTAACAGCTCATCATTACTGCACCCAAATGTATACTTTTTCAAACTTGCCCTGAGGAAAGCCATTTGTGGCTGAAACATGTTGGCAGATTTTTAATGTTTAGCCAAGTTTAATAAAGGCTTTTAAAAAATACCTTTTCAAGTGCCTCAGACTCACTACACAGATTGAAACTTTGTTGGATCTTCAAACTGATGAGCACCGGAATATCGACACCCAAGCAGCACTCCTGGATAAACAAGTTTGTGGACCCAAATGTATACTATTGGATAAAGTTATATGCCTATCTAATCTATAATGGCAATAGCTATAGGCTATTCTATATGGCTAGCTCTAGGTTATTCTATATGGCTATCTCTATGTTATTTAATATGGCTGTAGCCGTAGAGAAAGACATAATTTGCAGCATCCCCACTGAAACGCGAATCTATCCCCCACATTTTGTGACGTACATGTAGAAAAGCAGAGAGTCAGCCTTGTGTGACGTTGAAAGCGGGGTGCGCGCACCACGGCACTTGTTGTTTCTGCGTAGACAGACCTTCGACTACACTTGACATGCAGTTATGTTCTGTTCTCAGAGCATATGCTTTCTTCTCTGTCTATCTGCAGCTTTTCTCGAACTGCTGGCCTCTTCGACAGAAAATTAGGCTACTGAGCAGCGATGTTGCCGATGCGATGCATGCTTCCCGAGTCTGATCATTTGCAGCAAGATCGAATGGTAGCCTATTATGGAACCATGAACTAAAAGAAAAATTACCTAAAAGTTTCCCCAATCAGGAAATACTTCTTTATTTAATGTCATCAAGGCATATAGCCTACAATTGGTATGAGCATGAAGCTGCTGTGACACTGTAATTTCCTGTTAAAGGATTAAAAGGATCTATCTATCTATCTATGCAGTGCGTCCTTGAGCAACTTATAAAGTGGTTTGTTGGAAAGCCCCACGGCGGCTTTCGTGCAATATAAAGGTCTCATCTCGCTGCAATTTATAATCGCGGAGCAATGTAACAGCGAGGTGTGTTTTTGACGCACTCAATCAGGCTCTATGGGTTTTGGTTTTTGTTTTATTCCATTGATGAAGACGTTAATAAAGAGTTTCTTAATAATATTCTATGCCTGCATTTCATGCTTGAGAGAACTTCAATGAGGCATTCATGTGAGGAACGGCTGAAACATAATTTGTATAGGAAAATCCTTAATTATTTTCAATGTTGAGTCAAATAGACTAGCCTAATTTTTGGATGAATGCTGACACGGAACAAAAAATGGTAGACTAAATGCATGTCTCCCAAATGCTGAGCAATCACTAGGCTATAAGACCTATTGTTTTACATGCATATGACTCTTAGATACCAGTTTTGCGTAGCTCAATGACGCTACGCCTAAGTTAGACTTCTTTTTACAATAAGTGGGTCGGGAAGCGGGTCGGGTAGCCTACAGTATTTTAATAATTATTTTTTGCGGCCTGAGTTGCGGTCGGGTTAGTTGAAAACGGCGGGGCGGGGCGGGCCGCTCAGACACGTAGCCTACCCTCGCAACACTGGCTGCTAGCCATAGCCAAGGTCTAATTTATCCTGGCTGTAGAGAAAGCAGGATATGTTTTTCCTAATATGTTACCAAATTAATAAATAAAGGCAGACATTATTTGCACCCGGTTGCAAATAGAAGTGATGATATTTACACCCAGGTATAAATAGGCTATGTGGCTATTTACACCCGGGTGCAAATAATCAACATTACTATTTACACCCGGGTGTAAATAGTATCTACAATCAACAATACTGTTTACACCGGGTGTCTAATCAACATTAGGCTACTATTAATAACAATGTAGGCCTACCCTGTCAATATGTGTATTTACCAGTTGTAGGCCTAGGCTACAGTAGGCCTAATTTAGTTTTGAACAGTTTAACATCTGTTTTGCCATGTCTGGGTTACTTACAATGTATGGAAGTGATTTAATACAAATATTAGGCTAATGAGTGGTTATGTGGTAGCTTGATCAAAGGCAAGCTAGTTCAAAGAGTTGTCTTCTGTAGAGGAGTTGACTATTAGAAGCTTTCTACTCACTACTATAGCCTAGGCTACTTCTAACAAAACTAATTTTGACAGGTTCATTAAGCACAAACTCTTATTTGCCGCGAGGTAAGGTCATCAAAGAAAAGAGAGTTGTTCGCACATACTTTCACAACATTTTATTTGGCATGCAAAAAAAAAAAAAAAAGACATTGCTTTTGTACAACCCCCTTTTTCTAATAAAACAGCACCTAATCTTGTCTTACAATGTTTCACAAGATTAGACAAAACAGAAAGAGGGATCTTCGACCATTCCTCTTTGCACAAAATCTCCAAATCATCCAACAACCTGGGTTCTCTCCTCTGCACTCTCCTCTTCAACTCACCCCACAGGTTGAGGTCTGGGAACTGAGATGGCCATGGTAAGAGCTTGATACGGTGTCTGGTGAACCATTTCTGTGTAGACTTGGCCATATGTTTAGGGTCATTATCTTGCTGAAAGACCCAGTGACAACCCATCTTCAGCTTTCGGGCAGAGGCCACCAGATTTTGATTTAAAATGTCCTGGTATTTCAAAGCATTCATGATGCCATGCACCCTAACAAGGTTCCCAGGCCCTTAGGAAGAGAAACAGGCCCACAGCATCACCGATCCTCCCCCATACTTCACAGTGGGCATGAGGTGCTGTTCTGCATACTCATCTTTAGAGTTTTTGTTGCCAAAAAGCTCTAACTTTGTCTCATCTGACCAAAGCACACGGTCCCAGTTGAAGGCCCAGTACCGCTCCAGACGTTTGTGCTTATGATTTTGAGCGAGAAAGGTTTTTTTCCCTGCATGCCTCCCAAACAACTTGTTGGCATGTAGATAGCGCCTGATGTTGTTTTGGAGACTTTGTGACCCCAGGATGCAACCATTTGATGCAATTCTGTAACAGTGAATTTTGGAGATTTTTTAATTTCTCTTACCATCCTCCTAACTGTGCGTGGTGGCAAAATAAACTTGCGTCCTCTTCCAGGCTTGTTTACCACTGTTCCAGTTGTTTTAAACTTCTTAACGATTCCTCTGACCATAGATATGGGCAGGTGTGCGAGTGGCTATTTTCTTATAGCCATTGCCTTACTTGTGAAGGTCGACACACATCTGCCTTACTTGAACAGTGTGTTCCTTTGTCTTTCCCATGTTGAAGAGAAATGGCCTCTGTGTCATGTCATATTTATAGCCCAGGGAAACAGGATGTTAAGATTTACTAATTAAATGTTCCTACATACTCTGATTGACTTTGTAAACTACTGTAGAAATGACAGAAATGACAGAAATACTTTAATTACATGTATTTCCTAGGAATTGTTAGGGGTGCCAATAATTGTGGAACAGGTGATTTTATGAGGAATAATTGTTTCTTAGTCAGGGATTTTTTTCCCACCTTAAAATTCTCTTGAGTTGAAGGTTACGTTTTTCTACAATTTTCAGTGTGAGAGTATGCTTCTACAATAAAAAAAATAAATATTTTAAGGCTTTTAACGCATCTTAACCAGGGGTGCCAATAATTGTGGAGGGCGCTGTATGTAAGGGATAACGGCCGACGAGGTGACCGGTTCGATGGAAATAATGGCTAGGTGGAGGTCTAAAAATCCGGCGACGTGCGAAGTTTGCCGGTGCAAGTTCACAGAGTAAAAGGCACCGACGACATAAACCAGTCCTATTGTCTCTATATGTCAAACCTTAACAGAAAAAAAGAGACATTCTGTATGTCAATGACACACAATGACATCATCAGATGGTAGATGTTGGGTGTGTTCTACAGTTGGGAGAAGTTCACCTTGCCTATACAGCTCTGAGTAGAAATACCTGTTCAGCCAGGAGTTGGTTGACTGATGACAATTGAATGTCTAATTTGGGGGCTCGTGGGTTTCGCATGTTCCGCAGATATCTGCGGGTAATGGGCTGAACCGCACATCACGTAGCCAATTTCACAGATGCTTTTTAAACTCTGTAATAAGCTACCTCACCTCTACTGGCTTATATATTGCCTCAGATACAGTTTTACCCTTTATCATTTAACATTGTTAGGCCATGTTACATCATACATACAGAATTGATTCTGCTATGGTTATTGTATTTAGCAGACATTCTGGCTAAACTCCAATAACTTCTAGTCTGCTTTACTATATACAGTATATTCAAACAGAACTGGCAATGACGTTGGCCACACATTCTTTATTATTCCTTCACGGCAGGACCATCACAGGCCCTAGAAACGGCCTGTTCTCAAAGGGACTGAAACTGGCCACAATGGAGCTGCTGATAGTGTGGAATTGGAGGGAAATTTTGCACCAAACGCTTCAGGAACATGTTTTGTGCAACCCATAGGTCTATTTTGACTTAGAAAAGAGGCAATATGGGACCTTTAAAGAATAGATTAAAGATGTAAGTACATCATATAATTCAAAAGAAAACATAAAAGACACAAGGTAGAACAATACAAAAAAGACAGATTCAGAATGTGTAACTTCATCAGTCAGTTCATTTGCATTTGTGAAGCGCATCAGAATTTGGCAGTTGTGTTTAACCAGACTTACTTGTTTGACGACCAGTGTAGGTGATAATTACAGCATCCACCAGTGGCTGTTTGACATACACTACTGGCTATTCCCACAAGCTCACCCAGAGCGGAGAGACACAAGGAAAGGACACAGGACAGGGCAGCAGCAGTCGCTGAGATGGACGCTTCTCCAAGGTAAAGAGGTTATCCAGTGCTGCTCACCCGCAACACTTTTTTCCTCCTCTATTGGTACTGAACATGTTATCGCTATTTCCTCCCAACAACTGTAATATGACCTTGCTGGTGATGTGGTATGTGTTTTGTGTCGTGTCGTGTCAATGTGTGAGATAATGTGGAACACGGCTGGCTATTATGTTAGGGAGGTTAGAAAGATGTTTTATGTCAGAGATATCTAAGCTAAGTTATCAAAGCTCTTTTTCCTACAGTAATTTCCCGCATATAAGCCACATTGTGTATAAGCCGCAGGACAGTGTTTTAAGAAGTTAAAAGAAACAAAACCATATAAACACCATATTAACTGCCCCCCTGTATAAACCTCATAGCTGAAGAAAATGTGCAAAATCAATGTATAAGCCGCGGCTAATAGTCGGGAAATTACAGTACTAAGCTTCAAGGAATAGCATTGGGTGACACTCGGAGGTCCACGGCCTTCAGACCCTTTGAATAGAGTGCAAGAGAGCTCTGCATGTGTGAAAGTGGTCATGTTAGCCTAATTGCCTTTAAAGGAACATGCCACCCCCAGGTGAAATTGGGCCACTCCCCGCAGTCCCTAGAGCTGGATGAGTGAGCCAAAGCGTTTTGTAGCCGCTTGAGGGTTTTCAGGTGCTGTGTGGTGTCTTTGCGCCTGGCAGCGGTGCTTTGCCGGTGCTATGCCCGAAAATAGTTCCAAATCTAAATTGGTCTAGTAAATCCCTTCGTGTGAATTTGCATTGATATTTGCACTCAATGTGAATGTACAGGTTACGAGAAATAATCATAAAAAATCTTGAGTTATTTGATTCACTTTTGCAATGACATGCTAGCTGGACACTTCGGAATACAGCGACTATGCTAAGCTAAGGCTAACAGGCCGTTTCTAGATTAGGACAGTGGCTGGCTCGGCTACAAAACACTTTGGCTGACTCATCCAACTCTAGGGACTGCGGGGAGTGACCCAATTTCACCTGGGGGTGGCGTGTTCCTTTTAAGGCAGCGTATTGTATGCGATTTAGAAAGTCTGTCATGTAAAATGTTAGCCTAATTCGTTGCACCTAATATGTCATAAGTTCCCAAGTGAGAAATGTGCATTTTTACTTTTTTGACCCGACCCACCCGCAATATTTAGAAAAAAACTACTAGGCCTAGTAGTTTTTTTCTAAATATGTTAAGTTCCCAAGTGAGAAATGTGCATATGGGGTAACGGCCGACGAGGTGACCGGTTCGATGGAAATAATGGCTAGGTGGAGGTCTAGAACTCCGGCGACGTGCGAAGTTTGCCGGTGCAAGTTCACAGAGCAAAAGGCACCGACGACATAAACCAGTCCTATTGTCTCTATATGTCAAACCTTAACAGAAAAAAAATACAGTCTGTATGTCAATGACCCACAATTACATCACCAGATGGAAGATGTTGGGTGTGTTCTACAGTGGGGAGAAGTTCACCTTGCCTATACAGCTCTGAGTAGAAATACCTGCCTAGCCTGGCACGCCCTCCCAGTGACGCAACACCTTCGGCGTTGCTGTCGCTGGTCTGGTCAACTGCTAATCGGGAAGGATTTCTGAATTCCCCAAATCTGCGGAACTGCCCCCTTTGGTCGAGAACCAATCAACTTTGAGCAGCTCCAACGGCTCTGGGTAGAGGCGTGTTCAAGGCAGAGGAAAGAGTGTTGTTATTGGTTTAAACTCAGCAAACCGCTTTCCGACATCAACCAGTAGCAAATCAAGGCACTTAAAGGAGGCCGGTCAACCAAGCGCTTGGAGAAACCGTGTAGCAGAGGCTCTTGGTCAGACTAAAGTCTTTCAAGTCGATGGCAAACAGGCTATGTTCAGCCAGGAGTTGGTTGACTGATGACAATTGAATGTCTAATTTGGGGGCTCGTGGGTTTCGCATGTTCCGCAGATATCTGCGGGTAATGGGCTGAACCGCGCATCACGTAGTCAATTTCACAGATGCTTTTAAACTCTGGAATAGTTTAAAATTTACGCGAGACTCATGTTCGAAACCCAACAAAACTTTTGTTATTTTACTTGAACAATTCCTGTTTCTAGAGCATTTTGTGTGGATAATGCCTAAGCACACATGCGTAGGCTACATTAAAGGGATAGTTCGGGTTTTAAGACACAAAGTTATATGGGTTCCCTGTCAGCAACGTTGTGCATCAGCACTGACTTACCCCCCGACAGCGTCCTGTGAGCCGAGATCCAGCCGGTTTTTGATCGTTTTTGATGCTGAAGAAAGTAGTCCGGCAAGTTTCTGGGGTCACGAAAGTAAAGTGTTTTTCTTCTCAAAACCATATGCGTTGAAAAAAGTGATATATTTGCACCACAAAAACGTTGTCCACCTGTCAGTAGCGCGCAGTGATAGGAATCGAGAAAAATAGTGCCAAGATAACGAGGTTTGAATTTTTCCTGGACAACGTTTTTGTGGTGCAAACATATCACTCTTTTGAACACGTATGGTTTTGAGAAGAAAAACACTTTACTTTCGTGACCCCAGAAACTCACAGGACGCTGTCGGGGGGTAAGTAATTGCTGATGCACAACGTTGCTGACAGGGAACCCATATAACTTCGTGTCTTAAAACCCGAACTATCCCTTTAATCGGTGATGTCCGCATGTTTTTGGCAAGAAAATATTTCACAGATGCACAACTTGTGTTAGTTCACATTTGGGGCAAAAGTCTCGAGGGCATGAGGCCAGGAAGTTGTGATGCACAGGTTAGGATTTGTGTATCTGTAAAACGGATTTGTGAACCCGTAGCCCTATTTTGTGTTAACAAAGTAATGAAAAAAATATGTACAACTTCAAATTTACGGTTACACATTTGTGACTTTAGTGTGCAAATGCGAAATCTACAGTTCAATGTTCTTGTGACTTTCATATTTTACAGTGCGCACACACACACACAGACATAAATTCTCGGGAAATGTCAAATAAAGCTCGGGGCTATAGCCCAATTACTAAAAACAGGCCAAGCAAGATTGTTGTCACTGCCTGAAACTTGTAATCTCAACGTCAGAGAAAAGAATCTGTGCCAACTACGCCATACCGTTTTACGGTACAGTATTTCATTTCATATTTATTATACAGGAAAGTTTTAAAAGTAACAGAGTTACAGTTTCAAACGGGCCTGACTCAGTGAAAAGCTGATTTACAGCAGGTTCCTGTTCTGCAGCACATAAAACAAGTAACAGGGACAAGACACATCATACATTAGCATTTACATACAAACAGAAGGCAAACATAGACATCAGACTTAAGCCCTATTCGCACGGGATTAGTATTACCTGTGGACCTTTGGTGATTTGTGATAATTGCGGAGAATGCCTGAGATCTTAGTCCCGTGCGAATGTGCCATGTCTGTAATTTGTGAAGTAAAAATTCCGCCGCACAGAAATGGATTCTATGCAAAAAAAAAAAGTACTATGGAATCAATTGAGAAAAGTTTGGTATGTGACCTTAATCATATCTTACTGGGGTTTGCTCTGTCTATACAGTTAATAAGGAAATAGAACTGTATAGGCAAGGTGAACCTCTCCCCACTGTAGAACACACCCAACATAGTTAATAGATAATTTGCATATTTGAATATGAAAATGAACATATTGTGATTGCTTCGAGTCTACATTGGCATTTTTGTTATTGTACTGTTCTTCCTAGGCTTATTCTTATTATAGTGCATGAAAATGCACTATACTGTTCTACCAAGGTATTCTTATTATTCCACTACTTCTAACGCACGCAATTCAGCTTGAACCGTTTAACGTAGAAACTTCATTCAAACTTTGTTACGTAAGTCTTACTTAGGACAGGCGTGCTTTGTATTCTTCAACTTTGTAACTTTTATATTACAATTTCCCCCATAGACTTAACATTGTGATTATGGCATCATAATAGGGCAATTAGAATCTTATGCCAGGTGGCCAGTCCAGGTGCAGCAGCTCTCTCTCTCAGGCTCTAAGCATACAATCTCATTAAGACTACAGATCCTGTTTCACTACTTCCTCTGTCCACAACTGTTTCAAAATAAAATTCCTCACTGCAATAATACACTATTATTGTTCAACCATTCCAACTGTCAGTTATCATCAACTATACCTCCAGTCAACTACATGAAACCTCCACGTACCTAGCAACCATTAAAACTAAGCGTTTATGACAGTTTCCATAGCAATCAACATGATAATACTGCAGTAACTTCATGTTTCCTGATAGTGGCCACCATGGATACCCTTGCAACAAATGTTTCAAAATAAAAGTCCTCACTAGCAAGTTAACTAGTTGGCATGGTTAGCATTTTTAGCATAACTGTTAGAAATCATCAACTGAGCTGGCTAATCAACCTGGTTAGCAAAGTTAGCATAGTTAGCATTTTTAGCATAACTGCTAGAAATCATCAACTAAGTTGGCTGATCAACCCGGTTAGCATTGTTAACATAGTTAGCATTTTTACGGGAGCGTACCTATGTTCCCCGGGTCCTATGTTCCCCACTTTGTATGGGACCGGGGAACATAGGACCCTTTTTAAAAAAAAGGGTCCTATGTTCCCCACTGTTCCCAAAAAGGGTCCTATGTTCCCCTCTTAGTATGGGACTGGGGAACATAGAACCCTTTTTCAAAAAAAGGGTCCTATGTTCCCCAGGAGACCGGGGGAACATAGGACCCTTTTTTTAAAAAAAGGTCCTATGTTCCCCGGTCCCATACAAAGAGGGGAACATAGGACCCTTTTTTTTGAAAAAAGGTCCTATGTTCCCCAGTCTATTATTATGACCGCCACACAGCGAAGCGGTGGGTAGGTCAGGTTTAGTCAGATTTGGGGGGGGGTTTCACATGTGCAATTTTCCGTCAAGAAGTCCCGGGCCACTGAAAGACCGGGGTGCATGAAACTTGGTGCGCATGTAGCCCCACAAGCGTAGCATGGAACCATTGTTTTTCGTTTTGATCCGTCGCCAACTCAACTGGACCCCCGTAAGGAGGGTAGAATGAAGAATAGATCATAAATAAATAAATGTTTTCCTTGAAACAAGGGGGCATAGTGACTCCTATGTTAAATTCCCATAGAAGCAGGAAGATTTTTTACATGTTTTTATTTTTAAAGGCCAGTTATTTCATGGATCCAGGATACTATGCATCCTGATAAGTTTTACTTTGCCTTTGGAATCAAAATAGCCCCACATCACCACATACCCTTCACCATACCTAGAGATTGGCATGGTGTTTTTTTTCAGTTAGCCTAGGCCTATTAGCCTGTTTGATTTGCATTAAGCTCAATGAGTTATGTGGTGATGTGGGGGTATTTTGATTCCAAAGGCAAAGGGAAACTTGATCCATGAAATAACTGGCCTTTAAAAATTAAAACATATGTAAAATCTTTCTGCTTCTATGAGAATTTAACATAGGAGTCAAATACTTATGCCCCTGTGTTTTAAGGAAAACATTTATTTATTCATTTATAATACATTCTTCATTCACAAAGAAAATGTATGTCCTTAAAGGTTGGATTTGTACTCATTTGTTTAATTAAGGCATTAAGATACATTTTGAAAAGGGTATTTCATATTCCTCTTTTTAGTCAACTTTAGCATGGGGTCAAATACTTATTCTCCCCACTGTATACGTGTGTGTGTGTGTGTGTGTGTGTGTGTGTGTGTGTGTGTGTGTGTGTGTGCCTGCATGTGTGTGCATGTATCTTTATGTGTTTATGCGTGCGTGTGCATAGTGTACAGTCGCTAAATGTGCACATATTCATTTATTGTATGGTCCCTCAATTACACAAAACTTGGCATACATTCAGAGGGTGTCGTAATTTTCTGTGCAGTTTTGAACCTGTCAACCAAAGATACCTGCAATTACAATGCCTCAATTTTGCTTTTACATTTTTAACTAGGTGGCTCTATACATGAAATGAGTGGTTATGGGATGGGTTTATATGGTCCTTTAAGACCAACATACAAAAAAAGGTGGTCCAACATGTCCAACAAGTTTCGTGCACCCCGGTCCCGGGAATCCTTGACGGACAATTGCACATGGAAAAAAAACAAAAAACAATCTGACTAAACCTGTGCTGTAGGGCGGTCATAATAATTTTACCAACAAAAATAGCACAAACAATGCACAGTTAAAGTATTAGCCTAATTGAATTTAATTTCCCCTTGGGGATCAATAAAGTATCTATCTATCTATCTATCTAATCCTCACTTACTCTGCCTCACAAGAGAGTCTTTCACCTACCACTCACAAAACATTTTACAATCAAAGAGGGATGCAGTGGGTGAGACTGGTAAAGTTCAGTTTCTCACAGCGGGGAACATAGAACCCTTTTTCAAAAAAAGGGTCCTATGTTCCCCGGGAGACCTGGGGAACATAGGACCCTTTTTCAGAAAAAAGGTCCTATGATCCCCTGTATGTATTGCAACTGGGGAACATAGGACCCTTTTGGGGAAAAATGGGGAACATAGGACCCTTTTTCTGAAAAAGGGTCCTATGTTCCCCGAGCGGGGAACATAGGACCTGGGGAACATAGGGATGACCCCCATTTTTACCATAACTGCTAAGTTAACCAATCAACCGGGGGGGTATTCCATTAACGTCGCTTATAAAGGCGGCGCTTAACAAAAATAACCTGGCTTGAACTAGCGTCAACTTTTACTTGGGGCTGAAGCTGTTCCATTAACTTGTGTTAGCTGCATCTTGGCCTCGTTTATTCAAACGAGGTTTAGATCAGCTTCATGTCTGCTCGTGCACGAGGTAGAAAAGTAGACCGAAACAGTAGATTGACGAAAAGAGGATATATGTCGTAAAATTAAGGCAAACTAGACGATTTCAGTTCGATTTACAAGCGCCATCTACAGGATTTTCATCGGAAGTAGGCTAATCAAATTGAACACCGAGTGAAAAATATAGTTGCCTACAGAAAAGGAACGAAATCGTAGGCTACTGTAAATCGCTAAACAGCCTAATTATGATGTTTTGAATTGTGACTTTGATTGTCTTCACTCTGAACAAAAGTGAATAAGCAGGCTATTTAAACTCAAAATAACTTTGGCATAGGCTATTCAACAATAAAGATAACCTACGTTTGTAAATTAAAAGGGTTCACTCTGAAATATTTTTTCGGTGGTCATAAAATAAATTAGTAGCCTATATATTGTCCTGGGAGTATTGGGAGAAAACCTAGCCTATTGTCTCCCATAAGCATATAGCCTAGTTCTGCTAAAGTGTTTGTGAAATATAATTAGCCTATCTGAAATGCAATATTGGCTTTCAATATGTCATTTCATATTTAATTTGTGTAATACAGTTGGTTTGATATCCGAACTATATGCCTAATTAATTAGACTATATGAAGCGGTTTTAATTATTATAGCCTTTACAGAATTAGGCTATAGGCTGGCTTGCCTTGCATCGTAAAGCACACTGACAGCCTGCTGTCACTGAAGCTACTGTATATGACCCTTAATAGTGATGCCTTTCATTAAAGAGTATAACTAAACATGGCAATATTAATGTGTTAACATAGTCTATGTAAATTCAGCGCATGGGAACCGAACCCGAGAACACGCAAAACATGCCTCGGTTGTTGTCCTGTCACGCTGCGCATGACACCACGAAAGACGTACTATGTGCAGAGCCGCAAGATTCCTTGGACCACACACAGATCAAGTTCAAACAATGTAAGTTGCATAATTTTCAGAAATTCATTTAAACTAGCGGATAGGTAGCCTTAATCAATGCTTACAACACTGTCGGAAAAAAGTTTCTCCTTCTATTTTTTAAGTTGTAGGCTACAGGTGACGAAAGCACAGGTTGACGGAACCAACGGTTTGGGACTCGTTTTCCGACTGGTGTTTTTTTTATTTGCAACACAGATTAGTTTAGCTCGGCAGTTAGCCTGCCACCGACCAGGTTAGTTCAGAAGCATATGTTACCCCAGCAACTCAGCTGAGATTCCTGTTAGCGGGAGTAATGGAACCGAGCTCTCTCTAAAATTAGCGAGGCTTATCAAAGTTAGCCGCGATTTACGGTTAGCATGCTTGATGGAATACCCCCCTGGTTATCATTGTTACCATAGTTAACATTTTAACATGAATAGAAATCATTAGTTAAGTTAGAACTGGAATGTTTCAGCTTTAAACTGTCTACCTTCGCACTATCAACTCTCTGTAAACTATGCAACCACCATGTTTACCCTAGCTACACCTTAGTAACCATATAGAATAGAATATATACAGGGGAGTAGGGTGCGACGGTGCGGCCGGTGCAACGCACCGGGGCCCTCTGAGCTTCGCAGGGCCCTTTGCAGTTCGAAATTTGCCCAGCGTCTCCCAACTATGCGATCTAAAGTTAACTGTTGTCGTCAATGACGCCGTCGCTTCTCATATACCACAGTAGGCAAACTGATTGCTATTTAAATGCTTCACTATCTCCTACAACATGGTCTCATGGTGGCATCCATTCCCCAATTCTTGTATTTTCTCCTACTTTTCATATCATTTTGATTTTACTAATGACATTTCAATGTTATAGAATCAAAATTAATCAATAAAACTAATACCATTATTGATTATTTTATCGTCAACTTGGGGTAGCCGTGGTGTACTGGTTAGCACATTGGGCTTGTAACCGGAGGGTTGCCGGTTCGATCCCCGACCAGTCCACCACGGCTGAAGTGCCCTTGAGCAAGGCACCTAACCCCTCACTGCTCCCCGAGCGCCGCTGGTTGGGCAGGCAGCTCACTGCTCTGGGTTGTGTGATTCACCTCACTGTGTGTTCACTGTGTGCTGTGTGTTCACTAATTCGGTTAAATTGGGTTAAATGCAGAGAACTGAATTTCCCTCACGGGATCAAAAAAGTGTAGAAAGAAAGAAAGAAAAAGAAAGAAAGATGTTGTAACATGGCCTGCTGGCCAGCCTATGATAGGCCAGCCTATGATCTTTACGTCATCTCTGATCATAGGCTGCTGCACATGCTAGCAAATGTAAACAGGTATAGGCTACTACTCTTACTAAAGTCGTGGAAAGTCAGCAAATTAATAAATACCTATCTGAGGAGTGCCATGGGTCAGGAGCGACTGAGTGGATTGGCCATACTCTCCATCGAAAATGACAGGGCGAGGAAATTGGATTTCACCACAATAGTGAACGAGTTTGCTGAGCAGAAGGCACGCAAAGTACACTTCTGACGGGTGAGTGCAAGTGTTTTTGCTCATACGGCAACTGATCGGCGTACAGGTTAGTTAAATGGCCGCTGTGCCATAATTTATGTGTCTGTTTGTTCTTTGATGAGTTTGCAGAGAGAGGCGCGCTCAAACTCCAAGATATCCCCTTCTTCGGGTGCGAGTTAAATATCGTATTCCAATGTGCAAAAGAACCGCACTCACTAGTTAATTATCTTATACTTTATTCGGCGTCAAGCCGTCCTCAGTGTGTTCTTTGATGAGGCCATTGTTGTGCTGCAAGGGAACGTGGTGTGTTCAGTTGAATGAAATTGTATGCGTTCTGTTTTTGATCGTAGGCTGTGTGCAAGTTACGCAAATAGTCGCTGTCCATGTAATAATGACCGTGCGTGCGTTCTTTCCCTCTGTGGTCGGTTGGTGTGTGTCTTGAGATATACAGGGATGGGTTGAGATAGCGTGGGGTGGGGTGGGGTGTGTGTGTGTGTGTGTGTGGGGGGGGGGGGGGGTCCAGCGCCAGACTTGCACCGGGGCCTTGCGCAACCACGCTACGCTACTGAAGATATCCTTTTTTTGATCCCGTGAGGGAAATTCGTTTCTCTGCATTTAACCGAATTAGTGAACACACACAGCACACACACAGTGAGGTGAATCACACACTAACCCAGAACAGTGAGCGCTCGGGGAGCAGTGAGGGGTTAGGTGCCTTGCTCAAGGGCACTTCAGCCGTGGTGGACTGGTCGGGGATCGAACCGACAACCCTCCGGTCACAAGCCCGAAGCCCTAACCAGTACACCACGGCTGCCCACATATCTACATTATCCATCTATTTTTGCATTTTCATGCACTGGTAATTCCTTGGAATTACATTTCTAGTTTATGTAAATTTACTAATGTAAACATGACCAGAATTTACACTGCACATGACTTCACACCTGAAAGGAATATAATATTCATTAACTAATCATAAACATAAGTGGGGCAATCCATACCCTTTATTTGTACTGATTAGTTGAAAAGAGCAAACTAGCTTTTTAACTATGTGTGATATAAAAATGTTGGATATTTACTATTACTGTAAACTATATGTTATTTACTATTACTAAATGCAGTGGGAAAACTGGAGGGGAAAATCAGTTACAACAAAACATTTTTTCTTTACAGACCCATTTTCGTATGCAAATTAGTCAATAACATGATAGCCATATGCAAACTAACTCTCACAAAATATTGTGCAGAGTGTATATTTACACTAATTAAAGGTAGGGTATGGAATGAGCTTTTTTGGCCATTTTTGCAAAATCACTTGAAATCCTATTCCTAACCCACTTATAGCCACTAAGTTGGAAGCACTGAAATGGAAATTAAACATGTCAATCATCTGCGGAACGGGCAGGGCTCGAAAAACTCCAGCCAATAGAATTCCTCACCCCATACCATCATTTCACAGCTCGATCGTCAATCTAACGTCTTACTCCTCTTCCTACTCCCCCTCCCCACCGCGTGCGACCCATTCGAAAGCTGGTGACCGCGAGTCAGTGCTGATTGCTGAAACGAAACCAACTGCCTGCTGCTGCACGTCCATGTTCCCCTCTTGTTGTGTCACTTCATTTCTATACAAACTAACTAAGGCAGCGGATACCTACGGAAACTCAATCACCCACGCAATAAATAAGCTATGTAGCAAAAATTACATTTTACCATGACACGAAGAGTGCTGTAAACATGAAATCGAAACTTAACAGCTTGGAGCTACGGTGGAATAGGCGAACCAACGGGGCAGCACTAAACTCGGATATTTCAGGAGATAATCGCCCTGGTAAGAACAAACCAGATTCTGTTCAAATATACACACCTATGGCTACTGAACCATATGTACTACAACCCTTTGGAGGTGAATAGCCTAAAGAATGTAATTGGGGAAGTTGATGTGAGTGATTGTATGGAGACTAGAGCTCATAGTGCTGTAGACGCCAGGATGGCATTTCATTTAGCCTGGCTCGCTCTCGCGCTGCGCATTTGAATTGTCGCTCGTGCATGGAGGGCGGGACTTGAGGTTGTATATGTTCAAACTCTGCCGTCCGTTTTGCTAATTCCGTACCCAACCTTTAAGTAGAAACATCCATAATTGCTTTGACATGATGGTCTTGTAAAGGTGAAGTGTCCAAATTTGCATAATGCAACTGCAATATCCCATCTAAAAACATCCTTTTGTGTGATCATTTGTTGTATTTCATACAATTTTAACATTATCTTGACATAGCCATTACAGATGTGCCATAGCCATTACGTTATCTACTAACAGGCATATTATAAATACATGTAATTCTTATGTATTTATATTTGCTAATGTATTCAAATATGCAAATTATCTCTTTAACTATGCGTGATATAAAAATGTCCCAAGTAGGGATGTTAACCGGTGACTGTTTGACCGATGGTTGACCGTATCCACGTTAACCGATCAAAGTTTTCGCTAGTCGGTTAAAAAAAAAACAAAAAAAAAAACGATCTCTAAATTAGGCTATTAGACTACAGCTAGCCATCTCATTCCAAGATCTTTTTTTGTGTTAGCAAATTATACCTCACACTCAATTTTTCATAACTCGCCTGCTTGGCTAGGCTAGCCTACTTAATAAACCAATAAAAACATTTGGCACGAGGTTTGAGCGCTCTGTCTTGGCTGACGCGTCTTATGCAATCTGGAGGTGCTTGTTTATCCATTGGTTTGCTCGTGTTGCAGTCTATTAGGCAACTTTCCGCATAAGATGGGCTTAGATTTGGAAATACATTACATATACATTTCAGGAAGGGTCATCAATGGTAACAAATAAGGTAATCATATTTCTTTATTATTGTTAGCACTTCCTCAAACTAAGCTGCGTCTCTTCGGAGCTGTCATTTTCTAATCTTAAGTGAGCCACGGCAATTTCTTTTTCAAATTAGCTTCTAACGCTAGACAAAAGCCTTTATTTGCAACGCGATCACCTTACCCAAACCATTTCGAAACGAAGGAGCCATTTGTCCTCCACTTACTTGCAAGCTCCTTGGTTTGTGGGACTCATGATTCGCGCTGTAGGGGACTTTAAAAAATGTGACGTGAGTGAAAGGACGGCGCCGGGGCTGCGTGTGAGCAGGGGACAGAGAGATGCGACAGAGTTGCGAAATTGCGTGGCTGTTATTTCAAATAGCGTAGCATATTTTAAACGAATCAGTTAACCGGTTTCAACCGGCTAATGAGGCTCGGTGGTCGGTCAAGAAAATGTGTAGTTTTCGCCATCCCTAGTCCCAAGCAGAAATGGCTTCTACACGAAAAAGTGCTAGCCTCAATTGAAAAGTTTGGTAGTGACCTTAATCAGATCGAAATGTCCAGTTATAAAAGATGTAAAGCTTTTTCACGGCACTTCGTCCAACCTCAGCCTTTAGGTATCCCTGCACTCTTATCCACTCCTATACCTCTCATGCCTCAGGACAGGCTATGCTTGTTATATGTCTGTTTCCTGTACTGGAGGTGGAGATATGTAGGCCTACGTGATATCTGTTGCTTGGTTACTTTGTTCAATATTGTGTAATGGGATTCCTTTTTTTGTTGTTTTTTAAATAACCATTACATTCAGATATTGTTTTTTTACACGGTAAGAATCGAGTTGCTGTCTTTTACCTCAACCCAACTGATGTTTTTTTTTTTATTGTTTTGTTTTTCTTTACAGGCAAGACAAATGTGAACAAGACAACAATACCAAACGTCTGAGCAAGCAAATCCTCGCCATTATTGCTGTTGGTATCGTTATTCTTGTCGGGCAGTATTCCATATGGCCAACATTACTACCCTCCGCTGCAATTCCACCTCACTTGTCCATGCAGAAGCCAAAGGCCATAGCCCGGTCAAATTTGTCAGATTCTACCACACTAAAACCCATCAAGAACACTGTCATTGTGCTGTGGTACTGGCCCTTTGGTGAATCGGTCAGTCTAACTAATAACCACTGCATGGATAACTATGGCATTCCCAACTGCGACGTAGTGGACAATCAGTCCTGGTTCCCCAAAGCAGATCTGGTGGTGTTCCACAACCGCCAGTTGGTCAACGGGCAGCAGAGGTTACCCCTGAATCTGCCTCGGCCAAAAAAACAGATGTGGGTCTGGCTATCCGTGGAGAGTCCTCCACATAATGGGAATATGAGACCCCTTGCCGGCCTCTTCAACTACACCATGTGTTATCGCCGGGACTCAGACATTTACGCACCATATGGGTGGCTTGTGCCAAGCAAAGCTCCGAATGGCACAACCGTTGAGGACTTTATACCAAAGGGCAAAACTGCTCTGGCCTGTTGGGTGGTGAGCAACTACCAGGCTAGACATAAGAGGACACAAGTGTATAACAAGCTGAAGGATGTCATCCCAGTGGATGTGTATGGAGGTGCAACAAATAGGCGTATGTCTGGAGATGGTCTCCTATCCACGATATCTCGTTACTATTTCTACCTCTCCTTTGAGAACAGCATTGCTACAGACTACATCACGGAGAAAGTTTGGAAGAACGCCTTTAAGGGTGGAGCCATACCGGTGGTTTTAGGTCCGCCACGGGAACAATACGAGGCGGTCTTGCCAAAAAACTCCTTCATCCATGTGGACGACTTCAGCACAGTAGAGGAACTGGGCATCTTCATGAAGGCTCTGGCTGCGGATAAAGAGCGCTACGCTTCCTACTTTGCCTGGCGTCTGAACTACACTGTTGCTAATATAGGATGGGTGGAGAGACTGTGCAGGATCTGTCCAATTTTTAGCAGTTTGCCCGAATCAAAGATATATACGGACTTACATGGCTGGAATTGGCAATGAAAGCTGGAAGAAAAATATGTACAAGAGTGTTAGTAGCCTATGCAATCTCACTTGACATTTAGGCACTTTCAAGTGTTTGTTCAATAACCACACAGATACACATAGTAGCCAATACTACTCTTTGAAATAGGAAAGCTGACACAAATGTAACTTTTCTTAAAAAAACAAATCAGGTAAACACTATTAGCTTAGTCTAGCTGCCACTTCACATACCTCACAAGTTAGCTGGCTAGAGCTACTGTATGTATATAATAATAAATACTGTATGTGCATTTGCAAATAAATAGACACTATGGGTGGGATGCAATTGTGCCTGGGAATGTCCACGTCCTTGTTGTCCCTGTCAAGGTTGTCATAGTCATGGAAACCTCAATGGGCACAATTTAGGAAATTCATTTAGTAACAAATATCTGAACCAATATTTAGTTGCAGAAGAGTTTGATTTCAAAACGCTATATATCCATTTTTAAAAACATTAAAAAGTCATGCTATTTAATTGTGTATTTCAGGTAATATAAATAAAAATGCAGTTGTTTTTTTTTGATTGAGTAAAGATAAATCAACTTAACATACACCAATACAGTTCCACTGTAATTACTTGCAAAACAAAATGTAAAAAAATATTTATGAAAATTCATTAAAATGGTGGATATAGCGTTTTGGAACCAAAAAAGTGTTTTTGCTCATACGGCAACTGATCGGCGTACAGGTTAGTTAAATGGCCGCTGTGCCATAATTTATGTGTCTGTTTGTTCTTTGATGAGTTTGCAGAGAGAGGCGCGCTCAAACTCCAAGATATCCCCTTCTTCGGGTGCGAGTTAAATATCGTATTCCAATGTGCAAAAGAACCGCACTCACTAGTTAATTATCTTATACTTTATTCGGCGTCAAGCCGTCCTCAGTGTGTTCTTTGATGAGGCCATTGTTGTGCTGCAAGGGAACGTGGTGTGTTCAGTTGAATGAAATTGTATGCGTTCTGTTTTTGATCGTAGGCTGTGTGCAAGTTACGCAAATAGTCGCTGTCCATGTAATAATGACCGTGCGTGCGTTCTTTCCCTCTGTGGTCGGTCGGTGTGTGTCTTGAGATATACAGGGATGGGTTGAGATAGCGTGGGGTGGGGTGGGGTGTGTGTGTGTGTGTGTGTGTGGGGGGGGGGGGGGGGGTCCAGCGCCAGACTTGCACCGGGGCCTTGCGCAACCACGCTACGCTACTGAAGATATCCTTTTTTTGATCCCGTGAGGGAAATTCGTTTCTCTGCATTTAACCCAATTTAACCGAATTAGTGAACACACACAGCACACACACAGCACACACACAGTGAGGTGAATCACACACTAACCCAGAACAGTGAGCGCTCGGGGAGCAGTGAGGGGTTAGGTGCCTTGCTCAAGGGCACTTCAGCCGTGGTGGACTGGTCGGGGATCGAACCGACAACCCTCCGGTCACAAGCCCGAAGACCTAACCAGTACACCACGGCTGCCCACATATCTACATTATCCATCTATTTTTGCATTTTCATGCACTGGTAATTCCTTGGAATTACATTTCTAGTTTATGTAAATTTACTAATGTAAACATGACCAGAATTTACACTGCACATGACTTCACACCTGAAAGGAATATAATATTCATTAACTAATCATAAACATAAGTGGGGCAATCCATACCCTTTATTTGTACTGATTAGTTGAAAAGAGCAAACTAGCTTTTTAACTATGTGTGATATAAAAATGTTGGATATTTACTATTACTGTAAACTATATGTTATTTACTATTACTAAATGCAGTGGGAAAACTGGAGGGGAAAATCAGTTACAACAAAACATTTTTTTCTTTACAGACCCATTTTCGTATGCAAATTAGTCAATAACATGATAGCCATATGCAAACTAACTCTCACAAAATATTGTGCAGAGTGTATATTTACACTAATTAAGTAGAAACATCCATAATTGCTTTGACATGATGGTCTTGTAAAGGTGAAGTGTCCTAATTTGCATAATGCAACTGCAATATCCCATCTAAAAACATCCTTTTGTGTGATCATTTGTTGTATTTCATACAATTTTAACATTATCTTGACATAGCCATTACAGATGTGCCATAGCCATTACGTTATCTACTAACAGGCATATTATAAATACATGTAATTCTTATGTATTTATATTTGCTAATGTATTCAAATATGCAAATTATCTCTTGAAAGGGATATTCCGCCATTTTTGGAAATACGCTCATTTTCCACCTCCCCTCGAGCAAAACAATCGATATTTACCTTGTTCCCGTTCATCCAGCCATTCTGTAAGTCTGGCGATACAACTTTTAGCTTCAGCCTAGCATAGATCATTGAATCGGATTAGACCATTAGCTTCTCGCCTACTATCTTCATGTTTAAAAGTGACTAAGATTTCTGGTAATTTTCCCATTTAAAACGTGTCTCCTCTCAAGTTAGAAAGTGCAATAAGACCAACTGAAAATGAAACCTGGCGTTTTTCTAGGTTGATTTGACATGGAACTACACTCTCATCTGGCGTAATAATCAAGGCAACTTGCAAACGTACCATAGGCGCAGTGATATCTTACGCAGCATCTGAAAATAGTCCCCATAGACAACAAGCAGTAGTAGTGCCAGTAGCTGCAAGTTGCCTTGATTATTACGCCAGATGAGAGTGTAGTTCCATGTCAAATCAGCCTAGAAAAACTGCAGGTTTCATTTTCAGTTGGTCTTATTGCACTTTCTAACTTGAGAGGAGACACGTTTTAAATGGGAAAATTACCAGAAATCTTAGTCACTTTTAAACATGAAGCTAGCAGGCGAGAAGCTAATGGTCTAATCCGATTCAATGATCTATGCTAGGCTGAAGCTAAAAGTTGTATCGCCAGACTAACAGAATGGCTGGATGAACGGGAACAAGGTAAATATCGATTGTTTTGCTCGAGGGAAGGTGGAAAATGAGCGTATTTCCAAAAATGGCGGAATATCCCTTTAACTATGCGTGATATAAAAATGTCCCAAGCAGAAATGGCTTCTACACGAAAAAGTGCTAGCCTCAATTGAAAAGTTTGGTAGTGACCTTAATCAGATCGAAATGTCCAGTTATAAAAGATGTAAAGCTTTTTCACGGCACTTCGTCCAACCTCAGCCTTTAGGTATCCCTGCACTCTTATCCACTAATACCTCTCATGCCTCAGGACAGGCTATGCTTGTTATATGTCTGTTTCCTGTACTGGAGGTGGAGATATGTAGGCCTACGTGATATCTGTTGCTTGGTTACTTTGTTCAATATTGTGTAATGCGATTCCTTTTTTTGTTGTTTTTTAAATAACCATTACATTCAGATATTGTTTTTTTACACGGTAAGAATCGAGTTGCTGTCTTTTACCTCAACCCAACTGATGTTTTTTTTTTTTATTGTTTTGTTTTTCTTTACAGGCAAGACAAATGTGAACAAGACAACAATACCAAACGTCTGAGCAAGCAAATCCTCGCCATTATTGCTGTTGGTATCGTTATTCTTGTCGGGCAGTATTCCATATGGCCAACATTACAACCCTCCGCTGCAATTCCACCTCACTTGTCCATGCAGAAGCCAAAGGCCATAGCCCGATCAAATTTGTCAGATTCTACCACACTAAAACCCATCAAGAACATTGTCATTGTGCTGTGGTACTGGCCCTTTGGTGAATCGGTCAGACTTACTGATAATTACTGCATGGATAACTATGGCATTCCCAACTGCGACGTAGTGGACAATCAGTCCTTGTTCCCCAAAGCAGATCTGGTGGTGTTCCACAACCGTGAGTTGGTCAACGGGCAGCGGAGGTTACCCCTGAATCTGCCTCGGCCAAAAACCCAGATGTGGGTCTGGCTATCCTTGGAGAGTCCTCCACATAATGGGAATATGAGACCCCTTGCCGGCCTCTTCAACTACACCATGTGTTATCGCCGGGACTCGGACATTTACTCGCCGTATGGGTGGCTTGTGCCAAGCAAAGCTCCGAAAGGCACAACCGTTGAGGACTTTATACCAAAGGGCAAAACTGCTCTGGCCTGTTGGGTGGTGAGCAACTACCAGGCTAGACATAAGAGGACACAAGTGTATAACAAGCTGAAGGATGTCATCCCAGTGGATGTGTATGGAGGTGCAACAAATAGGCGTATCTCTGGAGATGGTCTCCTATCCACGATATCTCGTTACTATTTCTACCTCTCCTTTGAGAACAGCATTGCTACAGACTACATCACGGAGAAAGTTTGGAAGAACGCCTTTAAGGGTGGAGCCATACCGGTGGTTTTAGGTCCGCCACGGGAACAATACGAGGCGGTCTTGCCAAAAAACTCCTTCATCCATGTGGACGACTTCAGCACAGTAGAAGAACTGGGCATCTTCATGAAGGCTCTGGCTGCGGATAAAGAGCGCTACGCTTCCTACTTTGCCTGGCGTCTGAACTACACTGTTGCTAATACAGGATGGGTGGAGAGACTGTGCAGGATCTGTCCAATTTTTAGCAGTTTGCCCGAATCAAAGATATATACGGACTTACATGGCTGGGATTGGCAATGAAAGCTGGAAGAAAAATATGTACAAGAGTGTTAGTAGCCTATGCAATCTCACTTGACATTTAGGCACTTTCAAGTGTTTGTTCAATAACCACACAGATACACATAGTAGCCAATACTACTCTTTGAAATAGGAAAGCTGACACAAATGTAACTTTTCTTAAAAAAACAAATCAGGTAAACATTATTAGCTTAGTCTAGCTGCCACTTCACATACCTCACAAGTTAGCTGGCTAGAGCTACTGTATGTATATAATAATAAATACTGTATGTGCATTTGCAAATAAATAGACACTATGGGTGGGATGCAATTGTGCCTGGGAATGTCCACGTCCTTGTTGTCCCTGTCAAGGTTGTCATAGTCATGGAAACCTCAATGGGCACAATTTAGGAAATTCATTTAGTAACAAATATCTGAACCAATATTTAGTTGCAGAAGAGTTTGATTCCAAAACGCTATATATCCATTTTAAAAAACATTAAAAAGTCATGCTATTTAATTGTGTATTTCAGGTCATATAAATAAAAATGCAGTTGTTTTGTTTTGATTGAGTAAAGATAAATCAACTTAACATACACCAATACAGTTCCACTGTAATTACTTGCAAAACAAAATGTAAAAAAAATATTTATGAAAATTCATTAAAATGGTGGATATAGCGTTTTGGAACCAAACTCTTGTTTTTGTCAACCCAACTTCTGGCATTTATGAACAGATATTTCTGCTCAGAATGAACTACAATCCACAGTTCCTGTTTTGCTTCAGAAACTGCATTTTTAACGTCACGCCACAAGCTTGTGGGTTTCGCATATTCATTTTATGAGTATTATATATATTAAAAAAAAGTACTTTATGATGGAGAAATACTTACTGAAGAGGACAGTTTTTGAGGCCATCCTCTGAAAACCCATGAATCCCTTTCCAGTTTATTTTTTTGGCCACCGCATAGGAGAACATCTGGGAAAGGACTTTTCCAGGTGACCCTCTTCACGTCCAAAGGATCCAAACAGAGATGAAGTTAGAAGCGACCAAACACCTCCATGTTTTCCCTATTAAAAATACAGTTACACGAGTAGTCACACGACCAAGTATGGTGAGACAAAATAAAACGTGGTGCATTTGTAAGCAGGTAAGATGGATAACTATATTGTGTGGCGCAGTAATATCCTCACTCTTTCACTTTCAGTTTCACTTTGGAGTAAGGATATTACTGCGCAGAGTCTCCCAATGTTATTCCACCACACAATATAGTAATCCCTTTTGCCTGCTTAGAAATGCACCACGTTTTATTTTGTCTCACCATACTTGGTCGTGTGACTACTCGGATCCTAATGAATGCATTGGGCTAGCTTAATGCTATCAAAGTTGCGCCGCGCGCCAGAGCCAGTGAGTGCACGCATTGAAACGTCAGAGGTATGTATCAACTCGTCTTAATTAAGGGAATAACATACTTTAATATGAAAAAACGGTGAAGTGTTCCTTTAACCCTCTAACCGCCCGGGTTTTTTTGGATTTTTGCATAAAAAATTCAAAAGGCCATGGCTTGAAAATGGTCAGAGATATACTGTAAATGTGAAAATCATTGAGTATGAACTAAAGTTTATAAAGGGAGTAAATTTACTCATCTAATTTGCATATTATGATGTCACAGGATGGCAATAGCATCAAATTATGCACATTTCAGTAAATACTGATTGTTGAACACATTTGAGCAGTTTTACTTTGATTTTTGTAATTTCTGCGACATAACAAATAAACAGGACCACAGCCACATGTAAACCAACAATAGTAAACTATTAGTATTATCACAATCCCTATGTTACTATATAATTAAGTAGCCTGGTCAAATCAGTTCCTATCGCGGATGACTTTGTAGTTCTTCAGAGCCCTATTTTTTCTAGACCTGCTGTCTGTACCATGTCAATTACAGACACTATCATCATGATTATCACTGGCACCTAGCACACCATGCTTATTTGAACCCTTTAGTCAACATTGCTGCAGGTAAACATTGACGTACACACGCAAAGACCCACCTCCATTCACAGACGCATCTTGACTGTCACTGCCAATGAACGACCGATCATAATCTCCAAAAGGCAGATATTCTCCTTCAGAATCAGAGTAGGTGAATGGCAGACCCAAGACTTCATAACACACGACTTTGTTTTTTAACATTTGCCGTTTTTCTGCTTCAATTTGTGCATAGCGATCGCGCATTTCACTTCCGCGTTACAAACAGGAAATGCGTCTTTTTTTTTGTTTCTCGCGAGTAATACAGGCACTTCCTGAAAACTTTTTTACTCGAATTTGGGCTTGAATCGAAGCTCTGGATGTCTGCCAACTAGTGGTGGAGAGTACAAAGGCGATTTGTCACCCTACTCGGATCTACCGTCTGTTTTAATCAGTGATGTTGCTTGTCGCCGTACGGCGCCTGAGCCTAGTATGATGATAGCCAGACTAAGATTTCAATGGTTTTCTATGGGTATTTACCATTGCTTGTTTCTTCCGGTCGTTTGCCGGATCCCGGAGCCATTCCTCCAGGCGCTGAAGTTCCCCCTCACTATCTATAGGGAACTGGAACCCGTCTGGCAATTTGTTTTCACCCCACTCCTCACCCCATTCATCCCCCTATCCACTTGCTCGGTAACATGGCTCTACGCACGCTATTGTTAATGCGTATGGGAGCACTTTGACTCCGCGCAGTAATATCCTCACTCCAAAGTGAAACTGAAAGTGCAAGAGTGAGAATATTACTGCGCCACACAATATAGTTATCCCTCTTACCTGCTTAGAAATGCACCACGTTTTATTTGGTCTCACCATACTTGGTTGTGTGACTACTCGTGTAACTGTATTTTAATAGGGAAAACATGGAGGTGTGTGGTCGCTTCTAACCTCATCTCTGTTTGGATCCTAATGAATGCATTGGGCTAGCTAAGTGCTATCAAAGTTGCCAGAGCCAGTGAGTGCACACATTGAAACGTGAGAGGTATGTATCAACTCATCTTCATTAGGGGAATAACCTAGTTTAATATGAAAAAACGGTGAAGTGTTCCTTTAAAAAGGGCTTTAGAGAAACATCCCTAACAGCGCTACATTAGCATACCTAACCATCTCAGACAAGTGTTACTATGAAGAACTGACTGAATAACACTGCATACAACACAAAACACCACTAACACTACTGTAAAGTTTATTATGAATATTGCGGTTAGCCGGTCCGTCAGCCAAAAGGTCACATAGCAGCAAATAGGTTCATGGAGCGTAGCGTTCTAGGGTCCTATGTTCCCCGGTCGCAATACATACCGGGGAACATAGGACCCTTTTTCGGAAAAGTGGGGAACATAGGACCCTTTATTAAATTTAAGAAAAAAAGGGTCCTATGTTCCCCAGTCCCATACAAAGTGGGGAACATATAGCCTGACTCTCGCCAGACCCTTGTAGTTCCGCCATGCTCCACCAGAGGCGTTTTGCTGAGCTCCACACAAGGGTCTGGACGCGAGGGCAATCCAAACCCCTGCCAGTGATAAAAAAATTAGCAACCAATCAGGAGCGCCGAAGCGAGTGTTTGATTCAAATAACAATGGCGGCACGCAGTGAGGAGTCTTGTGCTGACATTGATTCTGCTATTTCAACCGTTTTGTCGAATCTATCGAGTATAAAAGATTAACAGAGAATAATTTTGAAGACATTTATTGGTGGCAAGGATGTTTTTACTCTTCTTCCGACCGGGTTTGGCAAGAGCTTGAAGAAGCCTAGCACGTCATTCAAGATAACAGGCAAGTGGTTTATCAAATCACATGCGAGGATGTTTTACAAGGACCCGCCTTCAGAAATACATCTCCTATCGAGAAGTCCCAGATCCTTGTGTGAAGCAGACAGCGAACTACAGGCTCTGGCGAAAGTCGGGTTAGGGAACATAGGCCCTGGGGAACATAGGACCTGGGGAACATAGGTACGCTCCCCGTTATGCCTATGCATGCTTGCAAATGTGTTTATTCCTATGCTTGTAAATGAGGAGCACTGCTCTAAAACGTAAAACATAATCTTGCTCAGCCTATTGCATATAGTTCCATACATACTATATTCACCATAATCACATAATTAACAACAAAATATAGTATTTAAAAAGCAATAATACGTACCCATGTTGGCATCCATCAGTTTAATTTGCCCGGTTTTCTTCCACTTTTTTTTTTCTTCCCAAGATGGAAATACAGCTTGGAGCATTGCTCCTGAATAGTGGACAATTGCTAATTGCTAAAAATGTTTTAGTTGTGTGTGGTGAATCGTCCATTTTAAGACAAACCTATGCTTTGTTAATGAATTAACCATTGTTAGGTAGGCTACGTGCAGGTGTGTCATTGTAAGGTTTAACAAATCAGGATTTAATAATGAAATATGGCACCCCCACAAAAGTTTTATTTGCTCCTTTCCAATGGTTTTGTTGCCTGTGGCTATCATCCGTGGTATGGATGAGGGCCAAATCAGCATCATGTTTCTCAAACGGACCTCACTCCCTATTGGCGCGTTACTGTGTCCTACATAGAAATAAATGTGTTAGGGCCCTATATGCTGTTCTTTGTTATTATATGGTTATTTTAAGGACATGTATTATATTATGGTATTTGTTAAGCAGTTGTCAATAGTCCAAGTAGGCGATTAGCAAGCAGGTGACCTCACATTTTTTGTCTGCTGCCCAAAACAAACAACCAAAATATTTTCTCAAAATAACGTTGTGCGCAAAACGACTGATTTCGCTTTGAATGGTCACATATAACTATGCCCTAAATGGTCATGTCCAAGATTTACAGCAATGACGTATCGGATGAGTTTTGTGTTGTAGCTGATGGCAGTTGATGGTTGTTTTGCCTCCAGTGAACGTAGTGACGTAGGCTCAGCAACGGTCTGTAGACTGGGTGAAGATTATGAAAGGCAAACAAATGCAGCATCCTCTCGAGGACGAAATGGAGCCTACATTTCGTCCTCGAGAGGATGCTGCATTTGCTGCATGTGATGTGATCTATGACTATCAACCCATAATCAAGAGACACTTAATACAAAGGAAATATAGGCTAGACCGTACCAATGCAAGAGAATACAATAACATACAGTAGTGGCATGTAGGACCATGTACACACAAACACCAACAAAGTTCAGTTAAAAATATACATCACAAAATGACATCACAAAGTTATGAGGGTGTTGTAATGTTTTACCATCACTACTACAAACTGCATTAATTATTTCTACATATGACCAGGTAGCTGTCTGACCGGCATTTGATGAAAATTTCTCTCTGACGTGGCCATGTGACTTCCTTCTAGCACACTTATGTTGTTTCCACACATGACAGTGGCATAAATGACACACACAGACACACACACGTTACACTGCCTGGTGTTCATGTATCATAGGTGCACAGATGTTGTATGAATTGAAAGTGAGTTGTATGAATTCAAATTGTAATATTTTTACTGTATTTAATAAAAAGCTTTTAAATGACATCTTGTTTGGGCTGCTCTTATTATCAGTAGTGTATCCACCTTATTCCTTAACCCGGAAATATGTATCGTTCCGATACTGTTTTCAACTTCCGTTCATTCTGTTTACATGTGCGTTCTCGGTAGCTAACTAGACTATGCTTCAACTTAGATTTCTTTCGAAATGTTGACAATTCTGCCCTCAGCATGGATACACTACATCATATATAACCGATATAAAATAGAAAAGTTTCCTTTTCTATGCGTTATGATATGTTAAGCACTGTCAACAGTCACGTTAAAATAGATACAATGCAGCTTCGCCGGAAATAGATAACCGTTTTCAGTGTCATGGCGACCCCCATTGTTGGCTGCGGAATATCGTGGATATAAAAATGTATATAAAAAATATATTTATATGAAAATGCTGTAGAGTAGTGTTATTTTAACAGTACTAGTACTGTGTACATTTTGTAGAGTACTGTTACTTTATGGTAGCCTAGAAATCTAGACGCCCCTAGCGGCAGCAAATGTAATTTGGCTGGCGGGCCAGTCTAGGCACGATCCATTGAGCCAGGGAGCTGAGAACCCGAAGCACCAGCGATCCAATCACAGCGTGTATGAAGTCGCAGGGCGGGCTTAACATAATGGTGACGGACATGCGACCAGAAGTTGCGACGTAACGCATCCTGTTATTTGAAAACAAGAAGATGATTCGTTTAGCGTTATCCTATTGCGTGGATAGGGAAGGTTATGCATCCTGCTACTTGAAAACAAGAAGATGATTTGTTTAGCGTTATCCTATTGCGGGGAGGGAATTTGAAAGACAACTGTTTATCCCACCCCTCCGATTGAGCCCTGTCTACGGTGAGTGTCCAGACCCTACATCTTGATGTGGGTCTGGCTCGTCAGGCTAACTTTATGGTACTATTACTGTGTAAGTACTGCAGTGTACTGTGATGCATTAAACAGCATTATTCTGTAGTTGAAAATTGCCGTAAAAGTACAGTAGAATACCCACAGCTGCCAGTGGCATACCGTGATTTTACAGGGACATTTTTTACAGTGTACTGTAATTCAATCTGGTCTGGAATTCCAAATAAGCTACTCCACCGGCTCCAACTCATCCAGAATTCTGCTGGAAGGATTATAACATGCTCCAAATCCACCAACCATGATACAACACCATTGCTTATGCAGTTGCACTGGCTTCCAGTTGCCTACAGAATCAATTTCAAGATCCTGTTCCTGGCATACTGTAAGTCCCTACACAACAACGCCCCTACCTACCTCACTGACCTCCTGGAAGTTACACTCCTGCGCGCCCACTGAGATCCTCCTGAGCAGGCCTGCTACGTGTCCCTGATGTGAACCTCTGCACCCTGGGAGAGAGGGCTTTCAGCTACATCGCCCCCAAGCTGTGGAATTCACTGCCAGACTACATCAGACACTCTGACTCAATTACTGACTTTAAAAGTAGACGGAAAACTTATTTCTTCAAGAAAGCTTATAAACTGACTGACTGACTTTAACCTACACTCTTCAGATCGCCACCACGTGGCCATACCATGCCATTACACAGCTAAGCGAACACATAACCGCCTCCTGCATCCAAACGGTGAGACGGATCACTCCCAAAAATTAATCGTTTCTTCCTTGGGTCCATCCATTCTTTTTTTTAGTTATCTTGCTAAGAAACAGTCAAACAAACAGACAGATACCGATGAAAACATAACCTCCTTGGCGGAGGTAATAAAAATAATTTTAAACTTCAGTAGATCTTGAGAAAGTCATACATGCTTTTATTACTTCCAGATTAAACTGTTGCAATGCCCTTTATACATTATACTTTATCCTCCAAGTTCTTTTTTTGTTGTTGTTTGCCATCACGAGTGGTGCTGCCGTGCCCATACTGCCCATATGAAGAACTGCCCCAGCTGCATGATAACATCACACAAGATAACGTCATTCAGAAATGTATGGTTTACCATAATCCTAAACACTGCACTTAAAATGTGTTAGAGTGGACATCGGAAACAAATGCAGTTTATTGCCATTAGTATGAGGTTACATATTGGAGCAAACTCTTTGTATGGTTTATTGTTATCGGCTTATGGTATCACCATCTACTGTATGTAATGTGATCGTGAAACTACCCACACCTACTGAATGGCGTCAACTTGATTTGCAAAGGCCATCAGAAATAGATTTAAGGACCAGAAACCAGTACCAGTGTTTCATCCCCTTGTCAACAGGCGACATACTGTATCACACGTTGACAAAATAGTGAAGACATTAATTATATTCAACATATGTCATATTTACAGCATACAGTACTTGCAACTTCAGAGGGAGCCCAGTGAGGGAAAGAAACTAAAAAGCTAAACATTGAATGCCTTTAAAAGATTAAACATTGGATACATTTAAAGGTATGCTATGCAGGATTGACGATTTCATCGCCGGTTTCGCTTTCACTTTTAATTTTCGCTCGTTTTATGCTTGCATATTTCTCTGCAGAGCTTCCCCTACAGCTTTAGCGTGTATATTTTACAGAACTCCTCAATCGGTCAGTCTGCCGTGCCTTTTCATGAGACTTTACATGACACTTCCTGGAGTAGAGCATGGGTGCCTGCCCGAGGATTCCTGAAGTTGCAAGCGTGGTTCTACGGCTATAGACCACTAGGGCAGCCGAAAAAAACATCGTTTGACCGGTATTGACTCATTTAACCATATATAACAGTATGAAACGAATTGATTAACTGAAAAACGTTGCATAGTATACCTTTAAGACAGATTGTGCTGAGGGTGAACCTCTAGTCAGGTAACTTGTGAGCTATGTGAAGTGGCAGCTAGACTAGGCTAATGTTTTTTTTTTTTGATTTTTTTTTTTTTTAAATTTGAATTTATGTCAGCTTTCCCTACTTCAAAGAGTAGTATTGGCTACTATGTGTATCTGTGTAGTTATTGAACAAACACTTGAAAGTGCTTAAAAGTCAAGTGAGATTGCATAGGCTACCAGTAACACTCTTGTACATATTTTTCTTCCAGCTTTCATTGCCAATCCCAGCCATGTAAGTCCGTATATATCTTTGATGTGGGCAAACTGCTAAAAATTGGACAGATCCTGCACAGTGACTCCGCCCATCCTGTATTAGCAACAGTGTAGTTCAGACGCCAGGCAAAGTAGGAAGCGTAGCGCTCTTTATCCACAGCCAGAGCCTTCATGAAGATGCCCAGTTCCTCTACTGTGCTGAAGTCGTCCACATGGATGAAGGAGTTCTTTGGCAAGACCGCCTCGTATTGTTCCCGCGGCGGACCTAAAACCACCGGTATGGCTCCACCCTCCAAGGCGTTCCTCCAAACTTTCTCCGTGAAGTAGTCTGTAGCAATGGTGTTCTCAAAGGAGAGGTAGAAATAGTACCGAGATATTGTGGATAGGAGACCATCTCTAGAGATACGTTTATTTGTTGCACCTCCATACACATCCACTGGGATGACATCCTTCAGCTTGTTATACACTTGTGTCCTCTTTTGTCCAGTCTGGTAGTTGCTCACCACCCAACAGGCCAGAGCAGTTTTGCCCTTTGGTATAATGTCCTCAACGGTTGTGCCTTTCGGAGCTTTGCTTGGCACAAGCCACCCATACGGCGAGTAAATGTCCGAGTCCCGGCGATAACACATGGTGTAGTTGAAGAGGCCGGCAAGGGGTCTCATATTCCCATTATGTGGAGGACTCTCCAAGGATAGCCAGACCCACATCTGGGTTTTTGGCCGAGGCAGATTCAGGGGTAACCTCCGCTGCCCGTTGACCAACTCACGGTTGTGGAACACCACCAGATCTGCTTTGGGGAACCAGGACTGATTGTCCACTACGTCGCAGTTGGGAATGCCATAGTTATCCATGCAGTAGTTATTAGTTAGACTGACCGATTGCCTAAAGGGCCAGTACCACAGCACAATGACAGTGTTCTTGATGGGTTTTAGTGTGGGAGAGCTTTGTAATGTTGGCCATATGGAATACTGCATGACAAGAATAACGATACCAACAGCAATAATGGCGAGGATTTGCTTGTTCAGACGTTTGGTATTGTTGCCTTGTTCACATTTGTCTTGCCTGTAAAGAAAAACAAAACAATAAAAAACAAAACGTCAGTTGTGTTGAGGTAAAAGACAGAAACTGGATTCTTACCTTGTAAAGAACAGTAACTGAATGTAATGGCTATTAACTCTTTGAATGCCGCACTGTTTTTGGAAGCTATGTCCTAGAGTGCCGGCAATCTAGATCATTTTTGACTGGTTTTGCAGAGCCACAGCGTATTCTATGTTGTAGTTAGAGACTCTGAGCTCTCATTGGGTGAAAACCGTTTATTTCTACGTGTCTCCATTCCTGAGAAATCCCAAGCTAAACAGTGGCTGGTTTTCATCAAAATCCCTGTTTTTTTCCTAGAAAAGGAGATAAAGTGACTTTTATAAACTCTGCGCTGTTTAAGCCTCCCACTGTTCTGACACTTACATTTCTGGGTCAAAGGACTTGTGTAAGGAAAATATAGTCTTACTGTTCACAAAAGCATGAGGGGGGTACAAAACAACCACATTTCTATTGCTGTAAAATGAACACCCAAGATGAAATTCAATCAGTATGAAGATTTATTACAAGACAGTATACCATACAAAATCATTTCATATTAGAGTTGATATATAAAGATATATATAACATAAACAAACATGACAAAATATGTAAAAATATGACAATCGTCATAAATAAATTATAGATGCAATGAATATGAAGGTCTTCAACATATCCCTGGATTCATCCCAAATCATTTTGAATTTACGTCTCTCTGACAAAATCTCTCTGTGTGTGGTACAGAGTGTAACACTCTTGAAGGTGTAACGGGACACGGCATGATGTACAGTAGTAGCTTGTCTCACTTCTGTACCCACGCCTCTTACACACCCTGCATATGCGAGCAGGATTTTTTCTCTTGCGAGTAGCCCTATACTTTGCCATCACATGATCACCAATGCCACCAGTCAACCTACTCTGAGGGTCACTTCTTGGGGCCCTTGGGTCTTTGTTCTGCTTACCACTGTCCACCTCCTCCTCATCACCTACATCTTCACCCCCGGTCTCCTCCTCACCTCCTGCCTCCTCCTCACCTCTTGCCTCCTCCTCGGCCCTGGCATGTCTAAGGGTAGTCAACGACTTCACCACACTGAGCATAAATGGGAGGAATTTCCTATGCTCTCCTTGGGGGTTCATGGCTTTGTACAGAATGAACGCATTGAAAAGGCAAATCTGGAACAAATATAATACAAATTTCTTTGTCCATTTTGCAGACTTTCTAACGCATGGGTAGTAAGCAATATTCTGATCAAGCCTGTCAACTCCATTCATTGAGTTATTATACGCTACTACACATGCTGGCTTCTGTACACGTACCCTCTCATTGTGGCCCCTCCGCCACACCTCTGCAGTTTGCATCTCATCCTGATGGAAGCTGGTAATCATTTTTACAATTTTCTTGTCCCTCCATGCTAAGACCATGACCGTGTTGTTGTGTAGTGCAATGACTTTTCCTACCTCAAGATCAGAGGTCGAGATGTCGGTGATTGTCTGTGGTTCGCCTCTGTTCTTTCTCAGTGTGCCACAAATGTGAGTGTCCATCTGTAAGAGCCTGTCAGCAAGTGCAATGGAGTTGTAGAAATTGTCCATGTACAATTTGTATCCCTGCCCAGCCAGCCTGCCAAGGAGGGTAACTACAGTGTCCCCCAGGTTCCCTGCTTCCCCACAATATGGTTTCATCCCAAGACAGTAACCGGTTTCTGAGTCACATATGATATATGATTTGATCCCATATTTGACTGGTTTCTGGGGGTTGTAAACCCGGAATGAGAGGCGTCCACGCCAAGCCATCATGCCCTCGTCAATACAAATATTAGAGTTAGGCTGGTAGAGCTCATCAAACTTTGCTAACACATGGTCTAACACAGGCCGGACTTTATACAGCCTGTCACTTCCGTTGTTTGCCTGGTTGTCACTAAAGTGCAAAAACCTCCAGATAAGTTGGAACCTATTTTGTGCCATTGTTTGGCTGAAGTGGGGGGTGATGACCACTTCATCAGTTGACCAATAACTGGCTAATGAAGGCTTTTGGACAATGCCAGTAAGAAAAAAAAGACCAAAAAACTGTCTGAGCTCCTGCACAGTTACCTTTTTCCACGAGTGGACTCTCTTCCCCAGCAAGTTAGCCCTGGTCTCTGCTGCAATGGTCTGCTCAGCATATAGGTTGGTTTGAGCAGCAATTGTCTGCAGTAATTCATCATTTAGAATCAAGTCAACAAAATCAATAGGCTGGTCAGACATCAGTCTGGCTGCACCTCGTGGTCCTGGGGTGGCTGTGAAGGGTATGTCTCGCGGCTTCCAGCCCTCTTTCTTCCATTCTTCCTGGATGCCACCACGCTCTAACCGGCTTCTAGCACGTCTCCCTCTGGCACCAACACTTCTACCCCTTTTCATTTGTCGACCTATAAATTACAAAATATGCAATTACCATAAAAATACAGGTGTGTGTGTGTGTGTGTGTGTGTGTGTGTGTGTGGCTGAGGTGGTCAACTCACCCCTCTGATTTGAAGGCACCTCTGCTTCTGTCATTTCCATCTCTGACTCTTCCAATTCTCCCATCACATCCAGCTCTGGAATCACAGGAATAGATAGATTACATCACATTCAATGTATTGTCCTTTGCATGTAGCCTACATTTGCAACACAACCCATCCACACACATTTCACAAGTCTATTTTTACAGTAAACACATGACTACACATTACAATATAGCCTACTACAGTATGCACATATGGAGTTGAAAATGGATATATGGCATAGTAAATGCCTGAGTTGAACTGACCCAAGTTAGAAGGGGTAAAAGACCTAAATGTGTCCTCTCCTGCCCCTTCCTCGAATTCAGACTCGCTATCTGAAACTTGGATAAACAACAAAGGTTCATTCATGTGGAAACGTGATGTAGCCTAGCCTATCCAATTTCTGTGGTAGCCGGCTATAGGCTAATTTATGGATTATCCGTGAATATCTTACCTGCTGCTGATGAGCGAGTTGGACTCCATAAGTCCTCCTCCTCTTGGTCTGTGTCTGTATCGTCATCACCGACATATTCGGTTCTCTTGCATGCGCGACTCGGCCTTGCCCGTGACGAAGATGGAACTCCCTCCTCCTCAGCACGGTGGTAAGGCTTTATCTTTTTTGACCTGTGTGGTTTCCCCTGGCTATCGTGATCATCAGAATCTCGTCTTTTTAGAAAGGTGGACTCGTCGAGCGTTGTCTGGCGAAAACGCACCGGCAGCGATATTTTTCTCCTCAACTTTTTCATGTCCCCTTCAGTGTGAGATTGATTGATGATGCCCAAGTTTGGGATAATTGACAAACCTAGCAAGACCTGGTGAGACTGCCACTTTGTGACAAACCCACAAAATGACGAAATGACCTGGTATTGACCTGAAGTGCCTGATTCGACAGTGACACAATTCATGCGGCAATATCAATCAAATGCTGCGTTGTGATATAATGTCCGAATAAAATGTAGTGATTGTGAGATTTCATGAGTTTGCGATCGTCAGCTACTTCAGTTCTCTTCATGATAGACTTCCAAAAATCACACGTAAGGTGTGTTAGAGTGTCTATTTTCATATTTTTTTAAAAAAGCAAAAAACGCAATATTGCGTTGTTGGCACTCTACGCATGGGAGCTAAAAACACAATATTACGTTGTTGGCACTCAAAGAGTTAAAAAAAAATTTTTAAAAAAAGGAAGCCCATTACACAATGCTGAACAAAGTAACCAAGCAACAGACATCACGTAGTAGGCCTACATATCTCCACCTCCAGTACAGGAAACAGACATATGACAAGCATAGCCTGCCATGAGGCATGAGAGGTAGGAGTGGATAAGAGTGCAGGGATACCTAAAGGCTGAAGTGGGACGATCTTTTAGAACTGGACATTTCGATCTGATTAAGGTCACTACCAAACTCTTCAGTTGAGGCATTTTTTCGTGTAGAAGCCATTTCTGCTTGGGACATTTTTATATCATGCATCGTTAAAGAGATAATTTGCATATTTGAATACATTAGCAACTATAAACACATAATAATTGAATGTATTTATAATATGCCTGTTAGTAGATAATGTAATTGCTATGACACATCTATAATGGCCATGTCCAGATAATGTTAAAATTGTATGAAATACAACAAATGATCACACAAAAGGATGTTTTTAGATGGGATATTGCAGTTGTATTATGCAAATTAGGACACTTTTCACCTTTTTCGTTCATGTGCAACTTCACCTTTACAAGACCATCATGTCAAAGCAATTATGGATGTTTTAAGTGTAAATATACACTCTGCACATCATTTTGTGAGAGTTAGTTTGCATATGGGTCGTTTTATTGACTAATTTGCATACGAAAATGGGTCTGTAAAGAAAAAATGTTTTGTTGTAACTGATTTTCCCCTCCAGTTTTCCACTGCATTTAGTAATAGTAAATAGCATATAAATAGTTTACAGTAATAGTAAATATCCAACATTTTTATATCACACATAGTTAAAAAGCTGTTTTGCCTATTTCAACTAATCAGTACAAATAAAGGGTATGGATTGCCCCACTTATGTTTATGATTAGTTAATGAATATTATATTCCTTTCAGGTGTAAAGTCATGTGCAGTGTAAATTCTGGTCATGTTACATTTACAAAAATGGCAATGTAGACTCGAAGCAATCACAACATGTTCATTTTCATATTAAAATATGCAAATTATCGAATTAACTATGCGTGATATAAAAATGTTCCGTGCAGAAATGGATTCTATGCAAAAAAGAAAAGTACTATGGAATCAATTGAGAAAAGTTTGGTACGTGACCTTAATCATATTGTTCTGGGGTTTGCTCAGTCTATAGCTAAGGAAATAGAACTGTATAGGCATTAGGCAAGGTGAACTTCATTTGACATTTCAAGTTTGAGAATTTATGTGCGTATTTGTGTGTGTGCGCACTGTAAAATATGAAGGTATATTTGGTGCAAAAGTCACAAGCACATTTAACTGCAGATTTCGCATTTGCACACTAAAGTCACAAATGTGTAACCGTAAATTTGAAGTTGTACATATTTTTTTTATACTTTGTTAACACAAAATAGGGCTACGGGTTCACAAATCCGTTTTACAGATTAGGGATGTTAACCGGTGACTGTTTGACCGATGGTTGACCGTATCCACGTTAACCGACCAAAGTTGTTAGTCGGTAAAAAAAAAAAAAAAAAGAGGCATTTTTAAATTAGGCTAAAGACAGTGGACTAAACGCTACTACAGCTAGCCATCTCATTCCAAGAAGATCTTTTTTTTGCGTGAAGTTAACAAATTATCCCTCACACTCAGTTTTTCATAACTCGCCTGCTTGTAGGCTAGGCTACGTAATAAACCAATAAAAACATTTGGCACGAGGTCACAGCCGTGGCCGGTGCGTCTTTTGCAATCTGGAAGGGCGCTGTTTTATCCATTGGTTTTATCGTGTTGCAACTTTCCACATAAGATGGGCTTATTTTGGAAAGACATTACATTTCAGGAAGGGTCATCAATGGTAACAGATAAGGTAATGATCATCTTTCATTATTATTGTTAGCACTTCCTCAAACTAAGCTGCGTCTCTTCGGAGTTGTCATTTTCTTAAGTGAGCCGCGGCCATCAGCTTCAAATGAGCTTCTAACGCTAGACAAACGCCTTTATTTGCAACGCGATCACTTTGTGTTTTGTTGGGGTTCGAACATGAGTCTCGCGTAAATTTGGGTAGGCCTAGTAGCTTTTTTCTAAATATTGCGGGTGGGTCGGGTCAAAAAAGTAAAAATGCACATTTCTCACTTGGGAACTTATGACATATTAGGTGCAACGAATTAGGCTAACATTTTACATTACAGACTTTCTAAATCGCATGCAACATGCTGCCTTAAAGGCAATTAGGAAACGCGGAAGGAAAGGAGGGATCCGGGAGCGGATTAAAAGGCAACCCTACAGACAACCACTTCCATCGGTTATGCTGGGTAACGTCCAGAGTCTAAGGAATAAAGTAGATGAACTGCGGGCCTGCAGCCAATACCTTTCGGACTACCGGCAATCCTGCCTGATCTGTTTGACTGAGAGCTGGCTTACAGAAGCAGACCCGGACTCGTCAATTGACCTGGAGGGCTTCACACTGGTGAGGATGGACGGTGTGGTAAATTTTCATACAGGCCTCATGTGTTGCTGGGCAGGAGCAAAAGGATGATGTCACAAACGCGCGCGTGCTCACACAGACACAGACACAGACACAGACACAGACACAGACACAAACACACACACACACACACACACACACACACACACACACACACACACACAGACACAGACACACACACACACACACACACAGTTGTGCGGTCATGCCCCGGTCATGAACCAGGCCTACTGTAGACCCAGGCCTACTGTAGAGTAATTAATTCATCTAAGGGACAGGCCAAGTGGCCTCATCCACGTATGATATCATTTTGGTATTGATTGGAAGATTAGAATCTCCTATTTACATAATTGGAAGACATTTGGGTAGGATTGGCTAGAAGTAAACAAAGGAGGTGTTGTGGGGACACTTAAAACCCCTCTCCCGAGGGGGGCCTCCTCAGAACGTGCGCACCTTCTCCCCAAGGCCTGGGTCGTGGACATCCTGCTGCAGAGGGCATCCATCATTCGTGACTCCTGCTCGGCAACACTTAGGCTCTGCTTGTTCAGAATTGTGCCTTGTAGGACTCTGCGAATAAAGGCCACAAGCGGCTACTTCTCATCTCAGATCATTCTCCGCTGGTTTTGTTCAGAGTGCTAAGTTAGATTTAAAGTTAAGTTAAAGTCCGTGGTTTTTTCCACGACATAGTTGGAGGTTCCTACCGAGATAAAGTTAGGACAGGGAAGCGTTCTGCCCCGGGAGAAAGGCCTTCCCTGGTGACAAAGGCGCCTTGGTGAGCATATTTGCTTTATTTATAATAACTTGTCATTGGGGTTGGCTAGATCTCGGGACAGGCGTATTCACCTGATCCTCAAAAAGAATTTTAAAAAGGAGAACTCTGGGGTAAGAAGTTGCTGACAAATTTTCATAGTTTTAGATTTTTTATCTTTTCAAGGTTTTAGGTTTCTTTGTTCTTTTCAAGGTTTTTATATTTTTATCGAATTGATGCGATCTTCGATAACACTCTTATTTTTTCATGGTTTTAGATTTTTTATCTTTTCAAGGTTTTAGGTTTCTTTGTTCTTTTCAAGGTTTTTATATTTTTATCGAATTGATGCGATCTTCGATAACATTCTTATTTTTTCATGGTTTTAGATTTTTTATCTTTTCAAGGTTTTAGGTTTCTTTGTTCTTTTCAAGGTTTTTATATTTTTATCGAATTGATGCGATCTTCGATAACATTCTTATTTTTTCATGGTTTTAGATTTTTTATCTTTTCAAGGTTTTAGGTTTCTTTGTTCTTTTCAAGGTTTTTATATTTTTATCGAATTGATGCGATCTTCGATAACACTCTTATTTTTTCATGGTTTTAGATTTTTTATCTTTTCAAGGTTTTAGGTTTCTTTATTCTTTTCAAGGTTTTTATATTTTTATCGAATTGATGCGATCTTCGATAACATTCTTATTTTTTCATGGTTTTAGATTTTTTATCTTTTCAAGGTTTTAGGTTTCTTTATTCTTTTCAAGGTTTTTATATTTTTATCGAATTGATGCGATCTTCGATAACATTCTTATTTTTTCATGGTTTTAGATTTTTTATCTTTTCAAGGTTTTAGGTTTCTTTATTCTTTTCAAGGTTTTTATATTTTTATCGAATTGATGCGATCTTCGATAACACTCTTATTTTTTCATGGTTTTAGATTTTTTATCTTTTCAAGGTTTTAGGTTTCTTTATTCTTTTCAAGGTTTTTATATTTTTATCGAATTGATGCGATCTTCGATAACATTCTTATTTTTTCATGGTTTTAGATTTTTTATCTTTTCAAGGTTTTAGGTTTCTTTATTCTTTTCAAGGTTTTTATATTTTTATCGAATTGATGCGATCTTCGATAACACTCTTATTTTTTCATGGTTTTAGATTTTTTATCTTTTCAAGGTTTTAGGTTTCTTTATTCTTTTCAAGGTTTTTATATTTTTATCGAATTGATGCGATCTTCGATAACATTCTTATTTTTTCATGGTTTTAGATTTTTTATCTTTTCAAGGTTTTAGGTTTCTTTATTCTTTTCAAGGTTTTTATATTTTTATCGAATTGATGCGATCTTCGATAACACTCTTATTTTTTCATGGTTTTAGATTTTTTATCTTTTCAAGGTTTTAGGTTTCTTTATTCTTTTCAAGGTTTTTATATTTTTATCGAATTGATGCGATCTTCGATAACACTCTTATTTTTTCATGGTTTTAGATTTTTTATCTTTTCAAGGTTTTAGGTTTCTTTATTCTTTTCAAGGTTTTTATATTTTTATCGAATTGATGCGATCTTCGATAACATTCTTATTTTTTCATGGTTTTAGATGTTTTATCTTTTCAAGGTTTTAGGTTTCTTTATTCTTTTCAAGGTTTTTATATTTTTATCGAATTGATGCGATCTTCGATAACACTCTTATTTTTTCATGGTTTTAGATTTTTTATCTTTTCAAGGTTTTAGGTTTCTTTATTCTTTTCAAGGTTTTTATATTTTTATGGAATTGATGCGATCTTCGATAACACTCTTATTTTTTCATGGTTTTAGATTTTTTATCTTTTCAAGGTTTTAGGTTTCTTTATTCTTTTCAAGGTTTTTATATTTTTATCGAATTGATGCGATCTTCGATAACACTCTTATTTTTTCATGGTTTTAGATTTTTTATCTTTTCAAGGTTTTAGGTTTTTTTATTCTTTTCAAGGTTTTTATATTTTTATCGAATTGATGCGATCTTCGATAACATTCTTATTTTTTCATGGTTTTAGATTTTTTATCTTTTCAAGGTTTTAGGTTTCTTTATTCTTTTCAAGGTTTTTATATTTTTGTCGAATTGATGCGATCTTCGGTAACATTTATTTTTATAGTTTTGTAATTTTGTCGAATGATAAGTGAGATCTTCGATAGGTAAGGTTTTTTATTTCAGAGTTTTTGTAAGGGAATGTTTTTCAGAGTTTTGTAATACGTCGAATGATGAGTGAGATCTTCGATAGGCAATGTTTTTTCAGAGTTTTGTAATACATCGAATGATGAGTGAGATCTTCGATAGGGAATGATTTTTCAGAGTTTTTGCAATACATCGAATGATGAGTGAGATCTTCGATAGGGAATGTCGTTTTATAAATATATATTTTACCAAATTGATACAGTCTCCAGAGCAGACTAAATTTGATCAAATTGATGCAATCTTTGATAGGTAGGAGTGTAGTATATAAGAGTGTAGGCCTCTTTTTAGATCAGGGACTGTTGGTGGATTGGCCGTGGACTTTTGGGATGGAGTATCTTTAGGCCTGGGGATGCTTTGTCCTGGGGGTCTGCGGCTAATTTGTCAATAGTTTTTGGAGTTATATATAAATCCAGTTAATAAGAATAAACAGATGAGTATAAGACAAATAGATAAAATAAAATGTTCCATGTTAAAATGAATAGAGTGTGACCCTATAATTCCTGTGAAAATTAGTGCGGCACAGATCAAAATTGTGGTCAAAAAAAAAAAAAAAAAAAAAAAAAGAGTGAGATGCCTGTACTTTATTGTACTGTATAATTGAGGAAATGAGCAATGAGAACTGATAAAAAGGATTGAGCGTTGCTGCCGTTGCAAAGAATGAATGTGAGAGAATGCCGCATGTGTGAAATTATGAATGGGAGTAATTGTAACAGACCTGAGGTCCACATGTTTGTAGAGGAGGGACTTAAAAGATACTTTCTTTTTACCCCTCTTATACAAATAATGAATGATGTACAATCCAGACGGCTACGCCGACGAGGAAGCTTAGAGGGAAATTATAGAATTTATTCAGGGTTATTGCAAAGCACGGAGAATTAGCATGGAAGAGTTGCAGGAGAACTTTGAGTAACTCCCAATCCCTCACATGGCAGAGACACAAACACTGCCCCAGACTCAATGGACAGAATACTTCGGTGATTTAGTGTCTAACTCTGCAGCGCCTAATGGGCCCCTTCCAGACTTAGGACAACTCAATGAAGGGAGAGAAGAGTCTAACTTTAACTTTGACTTGATCGGTGACTTTTCTGACTATGAAGATATGAATGAAGGTTTGATCTTAAAAAATAACATAGAGGAACAAGAACAAGGGAATTCATGAAACTTTCCAGACATTCAGAACTCAGAGATCACAATTTTGAAGAAGAAAAGTATCAGTTTATAGTAACAAATCAATCTGAACGTCTTGAAATAGAAACTAAGTACATCATAGTAAACCCAAGGGCCGACCTTACTGTCGGAGCCAAGACCTGAATCGTTAGTAAGCTAGTGGAATTAGTTACATGGGCCTGAACATTAAAACAATGATACTAACAAAATCCAATTGAAGTGTAATAATTAGAGGTTATAGTCATATAGACATACAGTATGTGTATGGTCACTGTACTCATGTGGCTGTGAGCACAATGGTCCTTTCTACTCCTTGTATGTGCAGGAATCCAATAATGCATTGACGCTTCTTGAGTGTAGAATGCGGTCTGTGCGCCTCCAGTCTGGAAGATAATTGTCGTGGCATGTTTTCTGTCATGATATTCCTAATATCCCTGCCTCAGGCAGAATACCCTTGACTTTCGAAGGGGTTGCACAACTTTATGAAAGGGTCGTGGCATGGAGAGAGCAAAAAACAGACAGAGCAAGTTGGTGCACAGCATTGAATATATAGAAGGCATAAACATAATATATGGAAATGTAATGTTAATCACCTCGATTGAATAAGTTTTGATTTGTAGTTCCAACATTTCTGTCACATGTATGTACTATATATGTGTATGCATATTTTGACCCGTTTTATACCATTAACATGAAATAATCTTGCCTCTTTATCCTGTTGATGTGGTATATGAAAACCGGCACTGGGGGCCAGGCCGTGAAGGGTTTTGGCTCATGTACTGTTAGTGTTGTTGGTATCTATGAGTGGTTATGCACAAATAAAGATAAGATAAAAGACAAAAAAAGTTAGTGAACAATAAGGCTTTGTTGGGAGCGCATGCAGCGGCCAGTGTGAGACAGCTGTGTGGTTGGGTTCAACTTAGGGCTCCCAGACACATTCATCAAATGGAGTTGGGGCCAACTCTTAGAGGGGCTTACAGATAATTTAATCACTTGGATGGTGCACAGACATACATTGTGCATGCATAGGAGTCAGTGGACTTACTGTAGATGCCACTGCAGCGGCAATTGGTTATGAGCCAAACCATTCATAAAAAATAAAAATAAAATACAATAAAATAAAATAATAAAGCAAATAAATAATAATAAAATTCATGATCATAAGCCAATGGGCTTTAGGTACCACTGGACAGGCAGTTGGTTGACGGGCCAGACCATTTAATAACAACTAAGGAAGACAGATGGGCACACAATGATATTAATAATGACAGGAAAAACCCTAATTATCACAAAACTACCGAGTGGAAGATATCACCTTATAGTGGAAGACGCAGAGGCAGGAACTAGTTTTAGCGCAATAGTGGAATATTATCACTTAATGCAATATATAGTAATGGAAGTTATAAGGGCATAAAACACAAACACTGCAATAACAAGTATTTTTGTTTTACAACGTCTGTGAACACCCACAAAGGGGGCATAACTAATACATCTCAAGTTTCTGTGCAGGACCCTGATGATAATCCACAGAAGCCAACAACCCCAGCCAGAGGTTCGAGCGAGCAGTAAAAGGACAAATATAGACAAGCAGTGGCCCACTTTGTGAATCAGCACAGACAAACTGAAGAAAAAAGAGCAAACACGATCAGGGCACTCAGTGCTAAGAAAACAGCCACTAGAGTTACAGTATGAAGGCAACCTTCATGAATGTGTGCAGAATTATTAGCTTTCTCCAAATTAAGAGCAGACTTAGCTAGTGAACCATTGACAGAAGGAGCAGTTTTGTGGATGGGTCTGGCCATAATTATAATAATAAAACTCATGCAGGGTTTAGTGTTATCAAAATGACAAATTTCAATACTCTAGTCAGAATTATGTGTGAGCCCTGCACCCAGCCATGCTCAGCCCAATTGGCAGAATTAAAAGCATTGGCCGCGGCATGCTCCCTCACGGAAGGACAGGATGTAACCATTTATTTTATACAGATAGCGCATACTCTCATAATGTGTCATGTCCACGGTGCTCAGTGGAAGCAAGGGGGGTTCAAGCGTTCTGATGGCTCCCCTATACAACATCTAGATCAAATTCAATTACTACTAGCAGCCATGATGCGACCTACACGGCTGGCTATTTGCAAAAGCAAAACTCACAGCAAAGGTCAGGATCCTGTCTCACTAGGTAATGCCAAGGCAGACGAAGTTGCTAAGGAGCCCGCTCTCAAGACCAGAGATATCAACAGGGCCCCTCGTGAAAGTGGACAGCATGTCATGCTATTAGGTGGAAGTATCAGTGCCCAACAACATGCCCTTTCTCCTCACCTGAGGAGTGCAGATGGTGTTCCCAGTGCTTTGATAAGGATCACATGCATCATAATGACTCTCTGTGTTGTGCCATGTGTCAAAGGGGGGAATGTATGATGTTTGGAAAACATATTATATATCATACCCCTGCGAGCCCCGTTACCCCCAAGATTTACTGTCTCTGCTAGTGGATTTTCCCACAGGCGCCGGAGCTATACAGGCACCAGTGGGTAGCTTGGGTGATGGTACCAATGTCAATATTCACCTTAAATACAACCTTGTCTTACTATTAATGAGATAAAATTGATGCAGGAACGTGCTACTGAATGGAAAAAGGTGACATGGCGAAACAAAGATGCCAAACAAGGACCTGATGGGGTCTGGAGAAATCATGAAGGTCTCACTGTAGCCCCAGACCGGTTGTTTGCCCTCTTGATTCAAGATGCGCATGATTTTGATCATTGCGCAAGGGGGGAGGTGAGCAGCAGATTTGTGATAATAGATTCTGGGCACCGTCACTGCAGGACCGCATAGCACATGCTTGTCGACATTGTGATATTTGTGCAAGACAAAACATAAGGAAAGTGATGCCACGCGACCTCTAAGCCACATTTCCCTTCCTGAGGAACCATTTAGTACAAACAATTAGTAAAGGACAATGTTGACATGGTTTAAGTGGTTATGGTTATGATTATGGTTAATAGTTGTTCAACAGATGCCTTTGTCCAAGGAGACATACAAACAAAAACAATGCAATAATTAAATTTAGCAGTTGATAAGATTAGTGTTGACTAAAGGGAATAGCAACATAAAACAGTAAACAGTATCAATATAGAAAAGCTAATGAACATAAACAAAGACTAAGTAGGAGAATAGTAAATAAACAAGTCATTCAATCAATTATAATAACTATGGAATAATGAGCAATAATAAAAACAATGTAAAATTAATGGCCTAATGGAAACAAAACAACCAATCCAGCGTGGAGACCTGGTGTACATGTGGGTGTTTAAAAGGGCAACAGGAATCTTCAAGGTGATACCCCAAAGGCGCTAAGTGTTGAAGGCTCAAATGTATGGTATCATCATAATTCTTGTTTCAGAGCCACACCCAGAGGAGAAGCTGCGACGAACGATAGATGGTGATGGGGGAAACCAGTGGCCTACCTCCATACCGCCCTCCATCCCGCGGCCACAATCACCTTCCAATGAGGGTGGGGAGCATGCGAGGAGTCCAGATGCAAATGGGGGTCCGGAAGGGAGGATGGCGTCGACTCCTAGCTCTGGCCCTGGCCCTGATGTGCCTGGGTTGTCTGGTATTTTCCCTCCCCTCTCTGTGTCTACAGATGCTGATGCAGTGGAGCCAGAGGCCCCGAGAGAAAACACACCCAATCAACAACTCCAGCCAGGATGGATTGAGCCAGCCAACCACTCAACCATCACTGCCAGTGAGGGAATCCAACCGCCGGAATCCACAGCAGTCACACCAGCTTCCACAACGTCCGCGTCTGACCAGAAGGAGGAGTCGGAATTCCAGGAAGCAGCAGGACGGAGCAGGGAGGACCCAAACATCAACACGCAGCATCAGCGAAGACAACAACCCCACCAAAACCAGGAAGCTGAACAAGGACCTGCACCAAGCACAGCCCTCGCGTACCCGACGAGCAACACGCAGATCCAAAGGTGGCCCCACTCTCCTGAGCAATACACCACCCTCGACCCTGTTACCCTCAGCGACATTCTTTGGGGGGAGCAGCAACCAGGACCCAGCCCTCACTTCCTTAACTCTCCAGGAGACCAGCAGCAGCATGCAGACCAACAGCAGCATGCACAACCTGAGCCGACTTACAGATGGGTCATTCCACCTCAATTCAACAAATGCCTTCTGCTTGACCATCTCAGATTTCCTTCAAAATTTTACCACCTGAAGAGTAACCATTTAAACTGACTTAGCCAAAATATTAGATTGGTATACCTAATACATCCAGAGAAAAACGTTTTTGAACATGGTACCCCCCTTCTGATTTTTGGCACATTGGCGCCCTCATCTAAATCTGCAGCAACGTTCAGATGTCATTATCTCAAAAAGTGTTCAAGCTAAAGACTTCAAATTTTCTGGGAATAATGATTGCTACCTATAGATTCCACATATTCATTCGTAGGCCGTATGTATTGATACTGACCGTGTTTCAATCTTGTGAAATCAGAAGAAAAATGGCAGATTTTTTTTCAACCCCCACATTGGGTGCTCCATTACACAATTTGTAAACAAAATGTTTGACAAATGGTTATATCTCTCTACAGAAGTGTTTAAGCTGTCTTTGAAAAAGTAATTAAGAGGTGTCTATATTGCTTTTTTGTTGGAAGTATTGTAACACAAAACTGAAAAATAATCAATTTGGATGATATTGTATCTCCCCATTACAGAGGTATGACACGCTATACCAATGAATTGAACACATCTCCAGAAAGAGTATGGAATGGGCTTTCAGACCGTGAAATTTCAAAATGGTATTATGGCTGCAGTTATTAAAAAACATTTTTTTAAATATTGGTCTATTACAACAATTAGCGTTGCTTTTTTGTGCTATTATTTAATGATTTCATAATCCTTGTCTTATTCCTAAGTATCAGATGTTTATGTCTCATACTGTTAAACATTTATATTTTCATTTACTTGCTGAGTGATGAACTAATAAAATATTTCCTGTATTTCCGAAATAAATTGCTGCTGTCACTATTTAATGCCACTAGATGTCACTGTTCATGGATATCAGCAATGTGTTGTTATAGTAGACCAATATTTCAAAAATAACATTTCAATGACCATAGCCATAATACCATCTTGAAATTTCACAGTCTGAAAGCCCATTCCATACTCTTTCTGGAGATGTGTTCAATTCATTGGTATAGTTTGTCATACCTCTGTAATGGGGAGATACAATATTATCCAAATTGATTGTTTTTCAGTTTTGTGTTACAATACTTCCAACAAAAAAGCAATATAGACACCTCTTCATTACTTTTTCAAAGACAGCTTAAACACTCCTGTAGAGAGACATAACCATTTGCCAAACATTTTGTTTACAAATTGTGTAATGGGGCACCCAATGTGGGGGTGTGAAAGAAATCTGCAATTTTTCTTCTGATTTCACAAGATTGAAACACAGTCAGTGTCAACACATACGACTTAGGAATGAATATGTGGAATCTATAGGTAGCAATCATTATTCACAGAAAATTTGAAGTCTTTAGCTTGAACACTTTTTGAGATAATGACATCTGAACTTTGCTGCAGATTTAGATGAGGGCGCCAATGTGCCAAAAATCAGAAGGGGGGTACCATGTTCAAAAATGTTTTTCTCTGGATGTATTAGGTATACCGATCTAATATTTTGGCTAAGTTAGTTTAAATGGTTACTCTTTAGATGGTAAAAGTTTGAAGCAAATCTGAGATGGTCAAGCAGAAATTTTCTCTAAAATCCGTTGAATTGAGGTGGAATGACCCAGATATGATGGACTGGGTTGGAGAGACCTGGAGGAGATGGACCAATACTGGACCTCTGACGATAATGGATGAACCATATACAAAATATTCGGTGAAACCGCTTGTGAGTATGCACAAGCTAACTAGGACAATAAGAGACACTGATACATGCACAACCACAACCCAAGCTGCAGAATTTACTACTCCCCTGAGTCACAGAATCACAAGAAGAATGCAAAGAGCAATTACTGGACAGTGGCAGGACAACACCTGGCTACAGTGGGCAGAGTTCACTGTGGAAAAACTCCACCCAGAAAGAAATTGTTACATATGTTCAGCTGCAAATCCCAAACTATGGGTCATGCCATCACCATGGACTGTGAAAGAACTGGACGAGTGGTATAACCTTAATAAAACCCGGCCATTGTCCATTGAGTGTTTACTAACCAAAGGAAGCTCCCAAAGACAAAAGCTCCTCATAATCACCACAAACTCCGAAAGCACCCATGCAGAACAATGTACAATTAAATTCCCTGACTTATGGATGCAAACTGAACCAGCAACTATCACTGAGTATGCTATTGAAGAAAAGGGCAGATATGAGTGTTTCCAAGTCCAAGCAAGGAGAGGCAGGCATGCAGTAAAGAAAACGGATGTAGGCACTTTTGAAGGACCATGCATGCGAACATGGGTCCACACTTATTTTGATCCAATCCACTCCTGGCTTGAAGGAACAGCAGGTAACCCCCAACCTTCCCTTAACTTTGCACAAGGAGACCTAGTAGATCAATACCTGAACTTTTATCCACAAGACATTCCAATCACGGATGTATGGTGGGCCTGTGGTAGAGAGTGGGGCGTACGGAACTCCCTGCCTAAGGATTGGGTAGGGAGATGCGCCCTGGTAGTTGTGGCCCAGCTAACTCAAATTATTCCCATGGACTTCACAAGCAGGGAGGATGTCCCCTCAACAACACAGACCCCAATTAAACAAAGAAAAACACTTGACATCAGCTTGTCAGCTGCAGGAGTAGTTCTAAGCTCACTCGAAAATTCAGAAGGAGTCCCTGATGAATTCAAGGTGCGTGACGAGGTGACAACAGCTTTCGAGTCCCTTATTCCAATAGTAGGAATTGTGAAGAACACAGCTTGGATTAACGCAATATACTACAACCAATTAAAGTTTATGAACTACTCTATTGATGCATTGGGGGCTTTGGCACAGCAGCTGAATACAACTTCAAAAATGACTTTAGAGCACCGCATGATTTTGGATTTCTTGACTGCCAAAGAAGGAGGGGTCTGCCAAATCATTGGAGATAGTTGTTGTACCTACATTCCAGGACACACAGCCCCCGACGGAACTTTCACAAAGGCCATGGATAAGCTGAAAGGGCCTCAGAGGGAAGCACATAACAATGCTGGGGAAAGCCCAGGGTTGTTTTCAGGCCTCCCTGGTTGGTGGTCACTCATTGAACGGATGTTCAGGGGACTTGGATCTGTTGGATATGCAATTGCCATTCATTTATTTATTTTTTAAGTTCATCATTGAAATAATCTTACTAGGGGTGATTTGCTGTTGTCTGTTGCCATATGTGGCTCAATGTTGCAATGTTGCTGTATCCAGGCAACTTATTGTGGTAAATGAGGAAGAAAAGATGACCCATGTAGTCAAAGAACAGATGGATAGTTGTGAGTACATGGAGATGAAGGAGATTTATACGAACGAGATGGTCTTTCTCACACAAGACATAAATGTGCATGACATGAATATTCCAGTACCACCAAAATGAAAGGCTGACCATTTCCAGTGAAATGAAAGGTGTTAATGTGCATGACAATGAATGATAAGGAAATGTACGAAGCTGTGTGACCCACATATCACGTTTATGAGGATATGATGTGAAACTTATATGCTAATTAATATTATTAATTATGATCTATTATTGATACGCTACAGGCAGTATGAACGTCACAGTTGTGCAACAAAGGCAAGAAATGTGTAGGGAAGTAATAGAAAGTGAATTATCATGCATATTTCCTTTATAGTAAGCATCTATAATTGCATGAGTAACCATTTATGATAATCATCTATATTAAGTGCATGTTTCTTATAAACTAATTTTTTTTCGCATGCTTTTCACTTTGTATCAATCATAAAGTCACAGTAGGGAACTTAGTTTTCTGGAGGACTAGCCCTCACAAGCATAACCATCCACATTTGTTGGATAGACTCGCTTGCAAATTTAATTTACATATCATTGCAGCCACATGCTTGGTCTCCCTGGTCTTCAATTGGAAATATAATGTGCTGCTCTTGTGTGTACTTTAACAGGATAGTAAGGTAACTCAGCCCTATGACGGGTAAGATCCTGTTTTGGCCTGCATCGGGACGACCTATGGCAGGGGGGGTTGCCACCACAAGCTCTCGCAAAACTGCTGAACCATGGAAGTTTGGTCTCAAAGCGGCCTGAAACCTCTTCCTCTCTGAGTACTGATCTCAGAGTATACTGTTGTGTTGTTCACAGACCACAACAGTGTCATGGGTCTATATGACTATGACAATGGGAAGCAGAGGATGCAGAGCTACACACGCAGTTTTAAACTTGACATGGTCTCACTTGAGATCAAATTGACTAGGGAGGGGAAGCATGGGGAGCATAATTAACCATATCTAATATTGTTTTAGCATGTCCTCTGTAAAACTAAGGATTATGATTTCATATAAGAACACATAGGCATTCAACTTTGATTAAAATTATTGTGCAAAACAATCGTAGACTGACACATTAACTAGTGTGGCTCCTTCTCTCATGGAGATGTAGGTTATAGTTTTAACTTGTTGATAGTGCCTGTCTTACGATAGGGCGGGTGGAGTGACATTTTGGTTACACCACTTTGGGGCAGGAACCGACTCGGAGCCCAGCCATTGTAAATTTTGATAAATGGTATGATTTATCAATTGCTGCTACCTCATGTACACTTTAATGGTGTATTGTGTTATTGGGTTTGAATTGCCTTAGGAGACTTATATGTCAATCTATAACGTTATTCTAATTTCCATGTGTGCATTAGTCGTTGGCAGGTTAGGAACACTGCCTTGTATTATTATGCAATGTCTTATACTTACAATGCCTTATATTCACTATGAAGTGCCTTGTATTATTATGCAATGTCTTACACTCACAATGCCTTGTATTCACTATGAAGTGCCTTATGTTTACTATGCAACGCTTATATTATGTGCAAAAGTGACCCTCTCCTTGACGAGACTTTTATAAGTCTCGAAGGGGGGAATATGTGGTAAATTTTCATACAGGCCTCATGTGTTGCTGGGCAGGAGCAAAAGGATGATGTCACAAACGCGCGCGTGCTCACACAGACACAGACACAGACACAGACACAGACACAGACACACACAGACACAGACACAGACACACACACACACACACACACAGTTGTGCGGTCATGCCCCGGTCATGAACCAGGCCTACTGTAGACCCAGGCCTACTGTAGAGTAATTAATTCATCTAAGGGACAGGCCAAGTGGCCTCATCCACGTATGATATCATTTTGGTATTGATTGGAAGATAAGAATCTCCTATTTACATAATTGGAAGACATTTGGGTAGGATTGGCTAGAAGTAAACAAAGGAGGTGTTGTGGGGACACTTAAAACCCCTCTCCCGAGGGGGGCCTCCTCAGAACGTGCGCACCTTCTCCCCAAGGCCTGGGTCGTGGACATCCTGCTGCAGAGGGCATCCATCATTCGTGACTCCTGCTCGGCAACACTTAGGCTCTGCTTGTTCAGAATTGTGCCTTGTAGGACTCTGCGAATAAAGGCCACAAGCGGCTACTTCTCATCTCAGATCATTCTCCGCTGGTTTTGTTCAGAGTGCTAAGTTAGATTTAAAGTTAAGTTAAAGTCCGTGGTTTTTTCCACGACAACCGCAATCAAAACTCCGGGAAAAAGAGAGGTGGAGGTGTGTGTGTACAGTAAGTACTGTTACCCTACCCACATAACAACGAAGCACAACGTTTGCACAAAGGATATTGAATTACTCTCGCTCTGCCTAAGGCCTTATCATCTGCCTAGGGAAATACACCAAATCCGTCTTTTTGTTGTGTATATTGCGCCCTCAGCTGACACACAGGCCGCCGCCACCCTGCTTCATGAACTTGTGTCGCAGGCAGAAACAGAGGCCCCAGATGCGGCTAATTTCATAATGGGAGACTTCAACCTTTGCAGTCTAAAGGAACATTTACCTACGTATCAGCAATATGTGACATGTTACACCTGTGATAAAGCCTGCCTTGACCTCTGCTATGGTAACATACAGGATGCTTTCTATTCTAAAGCACTACCCGGTTTAGGGAACTCGGACCATAACATGATTAAACTAACTCCTGCCTATGTGCCCAGGCTTAGGCGCGAGAAAGTAAAAAAACTGGAAGTGAAATGCTGGACCGCTTCCGCGACAGACGCACTTCAGGACTGTTTTGCAAGCACGGATTGGGATGTAGTAACCGATGGCACTGACAATGTCAACGATGCAGCGTTCGCTATTGCAGGATATATACAATTCTGTGAGGACTTAACTATACCCAAAAAGACTATTAAAATGTTCCCCAATAATAAACCCTGGGTGACCCCGGAATTAAAGCACCTTCTCAATCAGAAGAAGTGGGTTTAAATAGAATAGAATAGAATAGAATAGAATATATACTTTTTTGATCCCGTGAGGGAAATTCAGTTCTCTGCATTTAACCCAATTTAACCGAATTAGTGAACACACAGCACACAGTGAACACACAGTGAGGTGAATCACACAACCCAGAGCAGTGAGCTGCCTGCCCAACCAGCGGCGCTCGGGGAGCAGTGAGGGGTTAGGTGCCTTGCTCAAGGGCACTTCAGCCGTGGTGGACTCGTCGGGGATCGAACCGGCAACCTTCCGGTTATAATCGGGTGGAAATAGAGATTAAATAAAAGCTATACAGAGAGAGATTAAAAACATGATTAAAAACTGTAAAGCAGCATATAAACGCAAGCTTGAGGGTTTCTTCAACAGTAATCCTAGGAAAGCATGGCAAGGGGTACAAACAATTACAGGGTACAAGCCTAAGAATCATTTGATGGTAGTGGATAATGATCTTGACATGGCTAATGAGCTAAACAGTTTTTATTGTAGGTTTGATACACATGATTTTAAAACAGCAGCACTTGGTTAGCATGGAAGTGAGAGGCATGGGGGGTGCTTTTTTAGACGCACAAACCCACGTAGAGCTAGTGGGCCTGACGGTATTACTAACAGAACACTAAAACTGTGTGCCAATGAGCTGGCACAGCCTTTCCAAAGGCTGTTTCAGATGTCCTTGGACACAGGTGTGGTCCCTAGCCTATGGAAACTCAATGATCAATGATAGTTCCAGTCCCCAAAAACAACAGACCTAGAGAGCTTAATGACCTGCGCCCAGTCGCACTCACATCTACAGTAATGAAATGTTTTGAGAAAATTATATTAAAACAGCTTCTTTCTGAGGTATCACACTCATTAGACCCTAACCAATTTGCTTACCGTGCAAAGAGTGGGGTCGATGATGCACTTTTGACTTTGATAAATAATGTTTTTGAGCATCTTGAACACCCAAAGAGCCTGGTTAAAATTGTGTTTATTGATTTTAGCAGTGCTTTTAACACAATTCAGCCACATCTGATGGTGAGGAAATTACTACATCTTGGAGTAAATCCTAGATTAATACTATGTGTGGCAGGATAGCCGATGGCAGAGTCAGGGAGAATGCAAGTTTTCTTAAAAAGTCTTTTCTTTTATTTTTCTTCTTTTTCAAATATCTTTTTCTTAAAATGTACAATTATTTACAGTGTCAGGAATGGTCAAAAATGCAAAACAAAAACTGTTCAAAACGGAAAATAAATGGGCATCAAGTTGCCAGGCTATGTCTATCAATAAGACCCTGCACACTTTACCATGTTACTTGTCTCAGTTCCAGTTTTCTCAGCGCAACCCCATTGCATCACTGTGCACTGCTCTCCCATGGGGCCTAATACAGCCTTAGGCTAACTGTAGCCCCACCCACTAGATTGCCCCATTGCTAACCAAAATCAATTATCTAAATAATCACATAATAATAACTAAATAATAAACCAAATAAACAAACAACCAATATACAAAGACATACAAACGTTTTCCCCCTCCAAAACACATTTGTAGACATAAAACCCATAATAGTGATAAACACAAAAACACCCCTGCCATAATGGTTCCCACCACCAATCACCCGCGAAACCCCTCTATTTTAACTATGTGGAACATGCTCTCGGTTTCCCGAAGTTAACCGGAGTTCGGGACGGCGGTGAGTTAACTGTATACAGATATGTAATGACCAAGCTTTAACTAAATAAATGAGAAGTTTGACAGGCAGTGTGGACAATTTCATTATATGATACCAGGAGACGTCAATACAGATGGGAGATGAAAATGACAATGAATAGTTCGAGGTGTATACTGTATGAATGGAGTCACGCACAAACATTTGCTATCTAAGAATGCCGGTAGGCCTTTCCCTGCACCTTAAACAGTAATGCGTGCTAGCTGGTGTTTATGGCAAACGGTGGTAAATGACATTGTGAATATTAAACCAGGAACAGAACAGAATAAACGGTAATGAAAGTGATATGACATGGAGAACAGCGTTAGCACAGTTTAAATGTTAGCGCCGCGTTTGGCTGGCTGCACGCTGCGTGAGCACGTCACGGCTCAGTCCGTGACACTATGGATCCATGATTTCTTGACTGATTGCAAGCAGCAAGTGAGATTTAACTCGCATATTTCGTCCCTTAAAATGATTAATACTGGAGCACCACAGGGATGCGTACTATCACCCGCTCTCTACACATTGTACACAAATTATTGCCAAGCATCCTCCTCAGCTCACACTTACTTTAAATACGCTGACGACACAGCACTGGTGGGATTCTTACATCCTGACACCTCTATTGTGTTTAAGGAAGAGCCGAAACACACAGAATCCGTGGAACACTTTTACTCAACTTGTCAGTCACATTACAATGCATGCGCGTCTCATTGACCTCACGCAGCTATACCCATAATCCCCCAACACTGCCAGCCAAAGATCCTTAAGGCGTAGCAAGATACGTCGTCGTAGTTCATGTCTATGGGCGCAAAACGGGGATCACTTCCTCTGCATAAAGAGGCGCGTCATTGCGTGTCAGACGTATGATGGGTTTCATCAGGTCCCTTTCCACAGGTGTACAAAATCAAGCACTCGATTATCAATGCTTGATGTTCCAAAATAACATGCTGCTCTTTCAAGCCCTCTACATTTATTAGTTCTAATATGGAAGTAACACACACGAAGCATGTACACTTTCAAGGAATTGAATAAAAACATCAATGGAATAATGGAAATATGTCGCTGCTCTCATTAAGTTACCCCAGCGCCATCTGATCGTCGTTAGCACAAAATCAGGATTTGGTTCAGCTGGCTGGCTAATGTGTTGTCAAGGTAGAGCGTAGCAACCGGCCAACATAAGCAGAATAAACAAGAGAGGCACACCTGATATAAAGTCGATTTTTTCCAGACGGGAATGCTCAAAAATGCTAAAAATGTACCTGAAGTGGTCAGAAGGGGTTGAGGGTCATGAAACCGTGCCCAAAATTCACATTCCTAACTCTAGAGAATGGAGATTTTAGCATATAGTTGACATTCTGATCTATGTCCATAGACTTCAATGGAACAGTTGCTGCCTCTGCTCTGCATAAAGGGGGATTTTGACCCCCCCTCTTGCGATTCGGGTTCCAGGAAGTGGCTTCTCATGAAGTATCTTGCTCCGCCCTTAATTATCTTTGTGCCAGCTTCACTACTTCATAATAGTAGCCCCCTTACTTTTAATAACAGTGTGCAAATATATTATCCCAGTTAGTTATGTGTACACAACAACCTCATCTGTTGGGGGCTTTGAAAGGGAGGTCCAAGGTTTTATTAATTGGTGCTCAGATGATTTTCTGCAGGTTAATGTAAAGAAAACAAAAGAAATGTTAATAGATTTTAGCAAGAAAGGGATACTTGTCTCTCCATCTGAGATTAATGGCGAACAGATAGAGCGAGTCTCATCTTATAAATATTTGGGAATTGAGATAGATGATAAACTGTGTTTTAACCATTGTGCACAGACCAAGTATAAGAAACTGCAACAGAGGATGTTCTTTCTTAGGAAACTAAATTATTTTAGATTAGATAGCAGCATCCTCCAACTATTTTATAAATCCCTCTTGCAGAGTATCCTGTCCTTTGGGTTAATCTGTGCTTGTGGAAAATGCGTGTACAAAATCAGAAAAAACTGCAGCGCATTATCAAATCAGCTAGTAGAGTCATTGGAGTGGACCAGGCATCCGCAATCCAACTGTATAATGAGCTCATTTTATGAAAGATGGAGCAAATCCTAGCTGACCCAACACCTCCTCTGTTCCCAAAGTTTGTCAGAAGTACCAGGTCGAATGACAGAATTCTGCAGAGAGCAATCATGACAGCAAGGTACCACAAGTCATTTGTGCCCACAGCAATTAGACTGCACAATAACAGACCGAAAAAATCTGTTGTACTTTAGTTCTCTGCACATCCATGTAATTCCTTTTATTGCAGTTCTCTATCATTCATATCATTTTACTATTCTATTTATTCTCTATTTATTATACAGCCCCTTTTATAATATGTCTTTTGTGATGTTAGTTTGTAATGTTGTGTGTCTATTGTCTGTCTATTTTGTCTTGTTCTGTACATTATATGTTTTGTTTGTTTTATATGTAGGAGATGTGTAATATCGACCACCTAAATTTCCCCCAGGGGATAATACAGTTTACCTTACCTTACCTTACCTTACCTTACCTTGAAGCTTAGTAGAAAAAAGAGCTTTGATAACATTGATGCAGTTTCCTGCAGTTAAATGCCAACGAGACTGAGGTTATTCTGTTTGGTCCTACCAAACAAACTGAAGGCCTGAGAGGAACCCTGGGCCCTCTTACCCCATCTTTGAAGCCACAGGTCAGAAATCTTGGAGTGATCTTTGATACTGATCTAAAATTTGACAAACAGATCAATGCCGTTGTAAAGGGCAGCTTCTTTCAGCTTAAAACAATAGCTAAATTAAAATCATTTTTAACTGCAGTAGATCTGGAAAAAGTCATACATGCTTTTATCACCTCCAGATTAGTCTATTGCAATGCCCTTTATACTGGAATTAATGAATCATCTCTTTCAAGATTACAATTGGTACAAAACGCAGCAGCTAGACTGCTTACCGGGACAAGAAAACAACAACACATCACTCCTGTACTGGCAGCCTTGCACTGGCTTCCTGTTAGATTTAGAATCCAGTATAAAGTGGCATTGACTGTTTTTAAATCACTACATGGGCAGGCCCCAGGTTATGTATCAAACATGATAAACGCTTACACTCCATCACGAGCACTAAGGTCTGCATCCCACGCGCGCCTGGACACACCCCGTTCCCACACCCAGAAGGGTGACCATGCTTTCAACATCCATGCACCACGCCTCTGGAACAGTCTATCACATGATCTTAAATCAGCATCATCTGTCACTGCTTTTAAATCTCTTCTTAAAACCTATTTATTCAGACTAGCTTTTAACAGTCTTTGAGTTCCTGTGGAACAATTGGATGTTGATGCCACATGTATCCTTGTCTATGTGTTCATATGTCTTGCTCTGTTGTTGTCTGGAGGCGTAAGCTGTTGTGTATGTTGAATTGTGTTAATCTGTGTATTTTTACCTGTAAAGCACTTTGCCATGAAATGTGCTATACAAATTAAACTTACTTACTTACTTACTTACTATAACTTAGATAACTCTGACATAAAACATCTTTCTAACCTCCCTAACATAATAGCCAGCCGTGTTCCACATTATCTCATACATTGACACGACACGACACAAAACACATACCACATCACCAGCAAGGTCATATTACAGTTGTTGGGAGGAAATAGCGATAACATGTTCAGTACCAATGAGGAGGAAAAAAGTGTTGAGGGTGAGCAGCACTGGATAACCTCTTTACCTTGGAGAAGCGTCCATCTCAGGGACTGCTGCTGCCCTGTCCTGTGTCCTTTCCTGTCTTTCTCCACTTTGGGTGAGGTTGTGGCAATAGCCAGTAGTGTATGTCAAACAGCCACTGGTGGACGTCAAACAAGTAAGTCTGGTTAAACACAACTGTCAAAATCTGATGCCTTACACAAATGCAAATGAACTGACTGATGAAGTTACACATTCTGAATCTGTCTTTTTTATTGTTCTACCTTTTATGTTTTCTTTTGAATTATTATAGAATTATATGATGTACTTAAATTTTGTATCTAATCTTTAAAGCCTTTACCTCTTTTCCAACAAGTCAAAATAGACCTATGGGTTGCACGAAACATGTTCATGAAGCGGTTGGTGCAAAATTTCCCTCCAATTACACCCTATCAGCAGCTCCATTGTGGCCAGTTTCAGTCCCTTTGAGAACAGGCAGTTTAGGGCCTGTTGCCTTAAATGTAAATGAGCTGGTGTTGGCTACGCCACACTCCGGAACTGGAGTCTTTTCAAAGAGCATCTGACTGCCAGTGATAAAATATATAAGTATAAGTAATTAAATGATAAAATATATAAGTATAAGTATACATACTTTGTTGATCCTGTGAGAGAAATTTGGCCACTGCATTTATCCCAATTTGTTAATTAGTGAACACACACAGTGTGAATACACAGTGAGGTGAAGCACACACTAACCCAGAGCAGTGAGCTGCCTACCCAGCAGCGGTGCTCGTGGAGGGGTTAGGGGCCTTTCTCAGGGGCACTTCAGCCATGGACTGATTGGGGATCGAACTGGTAACCCTCCGGTTACAAGCTTGAAGCGCTAACCAGTGGGCCACGCCCACGGCTGCCCCCAAAATGCAATTTCTTATGCAGGACTAATAAAGTATAAGCCCTGAGAGGCTGTAGTTTTTTTAGAACAGCTCATTTAGAATCCGGTAAATAAAAGTGGCATTGACTGTTTTTAAATCACTACTACACTGGGCAAAACCCAGAATGATCTGATCAAGGTCACTACCAAACTTTTCTCTATTGATTCTAGTATTTTTTTTTTTTTTTTTTGCGTAGAATCCATTTCTGCTTGGGACATTTTTATATCACGCATAGTTTTTTAACTGTCCCACCACCACTTCACCCAAGACATCACACATGCCTGCCCCTAGTATTCCCCTGCCCCTGCCCCTCACACACACACACACACACACACACGCACACACACACACACACACACACACACACACAGGCTCCCTCTACTAGCACGGCCCCAGGCATTATCCTGCCCCTCCCTACTGTGACAAATAAACCTGCTTGTATCCTTGTAAGTAGAGACAAAACTCACACAGCATATCCATTGACTGTTTTAAAATAAAAGTCTAAAGACATTTCTTTTTAGCAAAGCTAAAGTTCTTAAACCTTTCTCTTTTTTTCTCTTATTCTTTTTCATCAAACTGGTCATCTTATTTATTTTTTTTTACCTGTAGCACTTTGAGATCACTGATGTAATGTGCATTATAAATAAAATGTATTGTTATTATTATTATTATTTACCACAAAGCGATACAAAATATGACCGCCGCTCAGTCCTGCACATTCTCTCCGCAAAAATACTGTCCGTCACGTTTATCAGTGTGTTTCCATCTCGTAATCTATCCTCTACTGCAACTTTTATGCAAATGAGTGTGTGCATGTGTGTGTGTGTGTGTGTGTGTGTGTGTGTGTGTGTGTGTGTGTGTGCTTGCTTTTTGAGTTTACGCTTGTGAGTGTGTGTGGTGGGGGTAAGGGGATGTGTTTGTGTGTATGTATGTTTTAGGTGTCTGTGTGTGTATGTTCACTTGTGAGTGTGTGTGTGTGTGGGTAATGGTCTGTTTATGTGTGTGTGTGTGTGTGTGTGTGTGTGTGTGTGTGTGTGTGTGTGTGTGTGTGTGTGTGTGTGTGTGCATATGCCTGCCTGTCTACAATGTGTGTGTGTGTGTGTGTGTGTTTATGTGTGTGAGTGTGTGTGTAACTTTATATACAGTTACCTCCATAAGTATTGAAACACATGCCAAAGTTGACTATATAGAGGAATATAAAATCATCTTTTGTAATTTGATCTTAATGCCTTAAATAAAGAAAATAAGGAAATGTCCAACCTTTAACATCCGGAGACCCTGCGTCCTCCTACGAGGACATTACATTGTGGCTCTGCTTTACCTTGTGTTTAAGTTTTCTGAATAAAAACCTGTTGTCCTCATATGTGGACACTTCATTTTACCCTCTAATGTTATCACACAATACACTGTTTTGGAAAAAAGCAATATGGCGTCAATATACACCTCCACGTTTTACCGTCAGACGTGACTGTCGTCATGGTATAAGTACAGTATATACTTTTTTGATCCTGTGAGGGAAATCCGGTCGCTGCATTTATCCCAATTTGTGAATTAGTGAACACACAAAGCACGCAGTGAATACACAGTGAGATCAAGTACACAGTAATGCGGAGCCGTGAGCTGCCTGCCCAACAGCAGCGCTCGGGGAGCAGGGAGGGGTTGGGTGCCTTACTCAAGGGCACTTCAGCCGTGGGCTGGTCGGGGATTTATGAAGCCCTACTAAGCCAAAATAACAGAGTGAAATCAAAAATGTACATCCCAGGTCTCAGGAGGTTAAATTAAGGACATCAATTTACTTTGTGAATGAATAATGTACCTTATCATAAATTAATAAATGTTTTCCTTAAAATACAGGGGTCATAACATAAGTATTGGAACGCCTATCACATCACCATCCATGGTCAACCAGTTGAACAGGTCAGCACTTTCAAATATCTTGGCCTCATCATTGACAATAAGCTTAACTTCAATGAACATGTCACCATCACACAGAAACGTGCACAACAGAGACTGTATGTCATACGCACTAAGATCACTGTCTGTTGCCCCCCACCTCCTTCTGCTACTCTACAAAAGCATCATTCAACCCCTTCTACTCTACTGTTCCCCCTGTGTCTTCACCATACTAAATGTCACCAGCAAGAACAAACTCATTAAAATGTCACACCTACTGTAGCATCCAAGATAATACAGCCTCCCACCCCCAGCCTCACTGATGCAAATGGCACAGCCACCACACGCCTTGCCCGCACCATGGCAAGCATCCCTGACTATCCCCTGAACCGGTTTTTCACCCTACTCCCATCTGGCCGCAGATACAGAGCCCTGGACTCCGATGACAATAATCCATCCCCTCTATTCTTTTGTGTTTATGTTGCCTGCACTGTCCACTTTTGCTTGCACTGTGTTGAGGAGGGAGGGGAACTAGAGGGGAGGGGGTGTATGGTGGGTGTCATATTATATGTGATGTGTGATGTGTGATATGTATGAGACTGTGATGTGAACATCAAATGCTGCTGTCTTTTTATGGAATGTATTGAGGCGTGAAGAAGAATATCCTTTATAGGACAATAAAGACTCTATCTATCTATCTATGTTAACCCAATGTGTTAAAACTCCCATAGAGGCAGGCAGAATTGTATTATTCTTTTAATGCCAGTTATTTCATAGACACAGGACACTATGCACCCTGATAAAGTCCCCCCACATCATCACATACCCTTCCCCACACCTAGAGATTGCATGGTTTCATTTCAGTAAGCCTATTAGCTGGTTTGATTTGCATTGGGCTCAATAAGCATCGGGGCCCTGCCATCCCTAGTGAGGACGTTCATCGGGGCCCCAGAGGATGTCTTGACGGTCAGTCTGAAACTTCGTTTTCACCATCATTGTATAGGGAGGGAGGGACGTAAGGGAGATTCGTTCTCTGCATTTCACCCAATTTAACCGAATTAGTGAACACACACAGCACACAGTGAACACACAGTGAGGTGAATCTCACACTAAAGCCGCATTCACATACGTCGCTACTCGCCCATCTCTGAGCAAGAACTGTCAATGGAATGTGAATGTGTTCTAGCGGAATGTGGCCAGGACAGGTGATGCGAGGACTAGCGATGCGATGTGGGTGGGTACGGAGATAAAACAATTTTAACTTTCAGCGATGTGTAACTATTGTAACTTAAAGTAATTAATAAGGATAGTAATAACCACTATTAATTACACTTAGGACCAGAAATCAGAATAGGTTCGGCTCAGGGAGTAAATTGGCAACGACCACTGTTTGAAAAGTGCAGCTTCCCAAAACATTTATTGTATTACCACAACGTGGATAGCACATATATCAAAGCACAATATTGTAAGTATTCCCCAAAACTGTCAGTCAGTATGAAAATAAAATTAGTCAGGTCAAATGGGTCAGTTCCTGTGTGGGTTGTTGAGCTAAAAAAATTTGAATTGTTGAATCAAAAAAAGAAAGGCCTTGTTCTAGTTCACTACCCGGGCAGTGTGAATTAAAGTTGGAGATCTCATAAATCTTATCTGTAATCCAAAGTGTGTCGTCTGTCGGCTTGGCAGGTCGATGCCACTGGATACGGTCGCAGTGTGGATTTCTGGATCTCTGGTACGCTGGCTCGCCGTAAATTGTCTCACTCTCAACATCAGAATATGCATACAAAGAAACATAAAATGCACAAAGTACATACGTTCTAGAATAGGTTATCTTTCCGTTTTATATCAACTAAAATGACATGCTAGCAAAATGTCCCTCGTGTACTCACCGGAGATTCTCAGACTGCTAATCCAAACAAAAAAAAGGAAGTGTAAACTGTAGTTCACAACAACTAAGCTTCTAGACACTTTAACTGATAAATATATCAACTGAAAAACGATTTTATTAATCTTCTAAAAGGTGTATTTGTCTCTATTTATTTAACTCAGTTCTTCATCAACTCATGCGAGGGAAAAAGGTAAAGAGGTCGCTGATCTTCTCAAGCTAAACCAAAGATCCTTAAGGCGTAGCAAGATATGTCGTCGTAGTTCATGTCTATGGGCGCAAAACGGGGATCACTTCCTCTGCAGAAAGAGGCGCGTCATTGCGTGTCAGACGTATTCATGGGTTTCATCAGGTCCCTTTCCACAGGTGTACAAAATCAAGCACTCGATTATCAATGCTTGATGATGTTCCAAAATAATCTTGCTGCTCTTTCAAGCCCTCTACATTTATTAGTTCTAATATGGAAGTAACACACACAAAGCATACATTTCAAGGAATTGAATAAAAACATCAATGGAATAATGGAAATATGTCGCTGCTCTCATTAAGTTACCCCAGCGCCATCTGATCGTCGTTAGCACAAATCAGGATTTGGTTCAACTGGCTGGCTAATGTGTTGTCAAGGTAGAGCGTACGTAGCAAGAGAATGGGAATGTGACGTCGCGGACATTTCGCGGTTGCGCCGCGGTGCCGTCTGGGATACATACGTGAGGCCACTTGTACGCTGCTGCCAATGCTGTACCATTGTAAACATCGTAAAACATTGCTAACTCGCTGTTTCTAACACTGTTTTTCACACATCATGGGACGAACCTGTTGTGTTGTTGGATGTAACGTCCGTGCCCACGATCGTCAGGTAAAAAAAATCAACAACGGAGTGTCTTTGTATTACTTTCAGGGTCTCACGTCCACTCTCCAGACGGTGTATAGGGATCCATGTTACCGATCAAAGATATCTTTTCTATATAACGTTTCCTCGCGTCTGGCAGGAGCTTGTCTCTGTGCGGTCCATTACTACTTCTACTACTAGTTTTTAGCATAGTAGCCTAAATGTTTACATCTAGTGTTACTGTTTTGGCTAGCCGATCTTGTTCGAAATATCATAGGTTTCCATAGGTTTCTTGTTTATAATTCGCGCCGCGGCCTCACCTAATGGAGGAAAACGCCCTTTTTGTCCCAGAATGCACTGCGCCGCTAACTTCCGTTCCCATTCTCTATAAGCAGAATAAACAAAAGGGGCACACCTGATATAAAGTCGATTTTCTCCAGACGAGAATGCTCAAAAATGCTAAAAATGTACCTGAAGTGGTCAGAAGGGGTTGAGGGTCATGAAACCGTGCCCGAAATTCACATTCCTAACTCTAGAGAATGGAGATTTTAGCTTATAGCTGAAATTCTGATCTATGTCCATAGACTTCAATGGAACAGTTGCTGCCTCTGCTCTGCATAAAGGGGGATTTTGACCCCCCCTCTTGCGATTCGGGTTCCAGGAAGTGGCTTCTCATGAAGTATCTTGCTCCGCCCCTTAATGATCTTTGGCTAAACTACGAAGGGTGGCTCAGCCAATAACATTACGCAGCGCCATCTAGTGGAATGGAGAATTACTGCAGTTGCAGTAATGTTGGCAGTGGGGCGGCTAAGCGCAGATTTTCACCAGAATCGATCACTTTGCGATAAAAGCATGAAATTTGGTACGAAGGCTCACAAAGGGGGTCTGATCAGATTTAGGACCGTAGGCGTCAAAATTTGACCCCTGGGGGTCATGGCAGCCATTTTCCAAGATGGCCGCCAAATATGGATTTTGTAATGGGAAAATGGATTAAAAGCTGCCAGAAACATAAAATTCAATAACACATTTCACCATAATACATGTAAATATGAGCACACTTTCACATAGAAGGTCTTTAAACTTTAAATTATGAGATAATGTTAAAAAAAATCAAAATGGCCACCAAATATGGATATCATGTCATAATTAGTCCATGGGCCAGATGAGATGTCGGTAGCCTACCACTGAAGGTGGCAAAGGCTGCTTATACTTTTTGAAAAGATACATGTCAGTTTTTTTATGATAATAACCCTTCTGGAGTCACAGCTAAATTAGTGTTATCAGCTGTTAGGCTATAGTTACCCAACCCATTGGGAAAAAAAAAAATGTTTTGATGCAGGTGTCTATCTTGCTATTGGCCTTTGTCAAAGACTGATTTTATAATGTTAGGTATCATTTTAAAGAGGACAATCTGAGCTTTCATTCAAATCCTTTAGTCAACACTTTGGACACATACAGTCGACCCTGGAGCTCTTCAAACCTTTAATTGCACACATTTTCCTGCCATTTCTGCCTAAATCATATTTTTTTCTTTTAATCATGTGGCATCAGGGAGCATCAGACATACAAAATGCATACGCTGAAATACTGGCATGACTCTCTGGAGTCAGAAAATGTATAAATACCCATATTATCTAATTCTGAGGTGGTGATTTTCAGCTTTATATCAGGCATGCCGTTTTGCCAACCTCTGAGGTTTCCTTTGCTATTGGACTCTGACTTTAATTTATATACTCAAACATCTTCTGGGCTTTGTGTTTTGTAGTTTATTTTTGCTCTTGCTGGTCCTGTCAGTACTGTCTGACCACTTCTATTTGATCTGCATCTGTTGCCTGAGCATCAGACAGTGACAAATGTATTCTAGTTTGTGTGAAGTTGAACATAATTTCTTGTCCATAAAGAGGTTGAGACTAATCCAGGGTCAAAGCTGAAACTCAAAAAGCCTCAAGGCAGGGCCACAAACACTGACCCTGATGCTTCACATGAAAATGAATGGTTTCTTTGGTTATAGAATTGTTGGCTAGTGCAGTTACCTGCCATCTCTCCGGAGTTGGGTGCCAAATCACCATGCTCACCTAGGACAGCAGGTCCCTCCACGGTTCGCCATGGGGGGAAAGCATACAGCAAATACCACTTCACACATGTATCATCTCACGCAAGGCAAAGAGATGAACATGAGCTTTTCCGAGCTCGGCCACACCCCCTCCACCACCTGTGGGTGAAGACGCCACTCCTGATGATAGGGTACCAAACTCTGGTACATATTTCATAATGTACAGAGAGTCTGGCCACTTTCAATTGCCAAGCATTGACTTCCTTGAATGCGGGTACTCTGTTGATGTTTAAAACTATTGAATCTGCCCATAGCCACACTGGATATGCCATAACCAATCGCTAACGTTTGGTCTTGATTTTGGTCTATGCCATTCTCAAACTAGCCCATGAATATACTGCAGACCCAGATGACTTACTGATGGGAAATGAAAATTGAGGGGAAGTACGTTGGAAGGCGGTGCCAGGCTAGTGATTGGGGGCCTCTTGTGAGCATATCTGCTGCCCTGTTCTGTTCTCCCGGAAAATGAACTGCATGGACTGAGAGGTGACACCTCGCCCATAACAGCCAGCTTTTCGCCAAACCGCATAGCTGCGGGAGAAAATGCTGCTGCAGTGCCTTGGCGATTCATATAGGCTATCATCGGTGTATTGTCTGACCTCACCAATAATACATCACGCCCTATGATTAGCCGGCGAAAGTGCTTGAGAGCTAGATGTTAAAAGTTCCAGCCCATTTATGTGTGGCCGCTGCAGCTGCTTGCTCCCTGTCCCTTGGTCTGCTTGCCCCTCGCACACCACTCCCCGAGACATCCGTAGTCACCACATGCCTGGGAGATACCCTCCCCAATGGAGAGGTTCTTGGGGACGCACCAGAGAGCCCTCCAGCATCTCTCGTCCACTTGAATACGTTTGTTCCTCTCCCTGATAGGGTGTGCATAGAATGGAAGGAGGGGCCTGGAGCCTACCAACAGACCCCAGTCATCAAGGTAATTTTACATGCTATTACACCCCGTCTGAGGGACTAACGCTTCCCGAACGACTTTGGTGAAAGTGCGGGGTGATGGCGCTATCCCGAAGCATAAGACAGAGAAGTCCCAAACTCTGCCCTTGAACTCAAAGCGAAGATACTTCCTGTGCCGAGGGTGAAGGGTGAATCGGAACGTGGAAATGTGCATTCTTTACTATTTACAACTATTGTAGCCATCCAGTGCCCCTGCTGCACGCTCTGAACAATGCGCTGCAGCCTCAGCATCTTGAACGCAATTTGGGATACATGCTGATGGGGTCTAGGTAGGCCGCCAGCGCCTCCTCGACCTCCGGCAGGTAAGTCATTCCCTCAGCCCTGTGTAGGGCAGAGAAAGGCCCAAAACCCTGGACAGGTGATTGCGCTGAATAGGAAACATGAAAACATGCAAATGGAATGTGGGTCCAGGGTGGAGATGAACAGCCCACACTCCTGGACACTTCATTTGGGCAGCCTCGGACATACTTACTATTTTGTGATTTTATTCATTATTTTCAGAGAAGATGTTTATTCTTCTGTCTTCCGTTAGTTGTTTTAAATCCTATTCTTCCGCTCTCGGACCAGTGGCAATAGACGTCGCTGAGGAATGAAAGTGTGTTTGCTATTGGCTGTGCCGTCTAATATTTAGCCGAGCCATTTCACGCCAATAGAACCTTAACAGGACCTATTGGAGGACTTCAGCGGTGATCATGTGGTCAAGGAGTGTATTCCCATTGATTAACGCTGAGTAGTTTGACTGATAGAGAACCGTTCATTGTTATGTGAAGCACCAGGATCAGTCTTTGTGGCCCTGCTTTTTAAGTTAATGAGGGGGTGGGTCAAAACAAAGAATGGCAGTTTTGAACCATACTGGACCTCACTTGCTGAACCTGCTATGAACTTATTGCCTAGCCTAGAAATCTAGACACACCCTAGCGGGCAAAAATATTTTTGCCTAGCGGGATGGTCTAGGGTCGCACCGTTGAGGCCAAGCCTGCGCTAGGCTCCAGGCCAGCCTAGCCAATCAGAACGCTCTATCTGTGTACGGAGTCCTTGAGCCCGCCTTCGGCTTCCGATATTGACGCCAGGGGTCCCCATGCGTCCTCGTTCGACTAGTTGGGTGTGAGACCATGTTGCACAACCATAGAGAAAAACATAATATGGATGAGGCTAACGAAGCGCGCTCTGCTTTGGAAGAGTTAGACTTGGGCTTTTCTTTGAAGGTTGAGCAGAAAGAAGCACTCAAGTCATTCGTTTTAAAGGTATACTATGCAACGTTTTTCAGTTAATCAATTCGTTCCATACTGTTATATATGATTAAATGGGTCATTACCGGTCGAACGGTGTTTTTATTGGCCGCTCTAGTGGTCTGTAGCGGTAAAACCACACTTGCAACTTCAGGAGACACCGGGCACGCACCCATGCTCTACTCCAGGAAGTGTCATGTAAAGTCTCATGAAAAGGCACGGCAGACTGACCGATTGAGGAGTTTTGTCAAATACACGTTAAATCTGTAGGGGAAGCTCTGCAGAGAAATATGCAAGCATAAAACGAGCGAAAATGAAAAGTGAAAGCGAAACCGGTGATGAAATCGCCAATCCTGCATAGTATACCTTTAAAGAAGGATGTACAGTATTTGCCGTTTTGCCGACCGGCTACGAATGGTCACAAATGCTGGCCTATTACGTGCAGAGGCAGTTTGAAAGACAACTGTTCATCCCACCCACAGGCTTCAGCTCTGTGAATGGTCCGACCCCAGACTATACATTTCTGTATAGTTTGGCTTGCCAGGCTACTTATTGCCTGCAAATGTACAAGAAGTTGTATTAAACAATGCAAATACA